>NW_024070188.1:37436026-37451271 GCF_014754425.2 Oryx dammah | reverse complement strand
CAATAAAATAGTGAGGGAATCCTAATGATGATGGGAATTCAGTGTGAGCCTGAAATCCAGACTTCAGTGTTTACAGACACTGAACCAGGCCCCAGGAGGACTGTTGGATTAGCAGAGGGCGCCATCTGCTGGTGGTTTCTGTACAAGAACGCCGGGCCGGGGTTCAGGAGGTTTTCTTTTAGGCGACGCTCCTACAGTGTAGTTTACGGCTTTCCTCCTGCTGTCCTCAGCGGGGATCTCTCGGGTGGCCCCAGGAGTTCCCTAGAGAGAGTGGGGATGGTGCGGGCAGGTGGCCTGTGAGTTATTAGGTGCAGCGTTTCTGTCTCACTCTGTGAAAAGTTTCCTCTCTAAGGCTCTGGGCTCTCACTGTCACTGAGTAGTTGCAGATGCTGAAGATTCCCGCACGTAAAGCCTGTTAAAAAGATTGTTGTTTCGTTGCTAAATCGTGTCTTACTCTTTGCGACCCCACGGACTGTAGCCTGCCAGGTCCTCTGTCCATGGAATTTCCCAGGCCAGAATACTGGAATGGATAGCCATTTCTTCCTCCAGGGGATCTTACCCACCCAGGGATCGAACCTGCGTCTCCTGCATCGCAGGCGGATTCATTACCATTAGCGCCACCTGGGCAGCCCGTTAAAAGTATTACTAGGAGGAAAATGGGATACATTCTCGGGATTTTCAATGGCTGGTGGGAATCTCTTTCTCTGAGCAAGTCTAATTTGCTCAAAGGACAAGTTTTACCTTTCAAATATTATTATGTACGTTCAGTGGTTCTTCATGGTCCCACTTCAGTTTACGAGCCTTTATCACACAAAAATCACCTGTGGCAGAATGAGCTCATTGTCTAATTTTTAAAAATTTCTTAAACATGGGTTTCAGTTGGAAAGATATGACCAAACTGAGTTGTTATAAGCAAAAGCAAAATAACAACAGATGTAAAACTTTAAAGACCTACTTGGGCTGTGTGGTTTTATTAGAAATTAATGTGTTATTTATTTTAGACCTTTTGAATATTGGAAGTAGCCTGTGCATCTCTGCATCTTCACTCCTGCTCTTGTTGAGCTCTAAGGGAGCCAGGGTTGTAGCCTGGGGTCCAGTGATACATGTCAGAAAGGGAAGTGAGACATAGTCCCATTTGTACTGTGCTGAGGGTTAGAACAAGTAACTCTGACTCCCAGGGCTTGGGCAGTGTTATACCAGAATAGGAGATGAGGCCACAGATGGCTACTGTTCAGGTAGTTCTATACTTTGTCCTACACTGTACAGCTTATGAGAGGATAGCAGGAAAAAAAAGCAAATCTCTCATTATACATGACACTGATTTCCATTAGCACAGTGTATACAGATGATTAATATTTGAATTTGACATTAAGGAAGATAATTACAATGGTATTTTGTTTAGCTGGAAATCTTGTTGTTCAGTTGCTAAGTTGTGTCTTGGGGTCACTGCCCGTGACCCCAAGAACTGCAGCATGCCAGGCTTCTCTGTCTTTCAGTGTCTCCTGGAGTTTGCTCAGATTCATGCCCATTGAGTTGGTGATGCCATCCAACCATCTCATCCTCTGTCATCCGCTTCTCCTCTTGCCCTCAATCTTCCCCACCATCAGGGCCTTTTCAGCTCTTTGCTTCAGGTTGCCAAAGTTTCAGAGCTTCAGCTTCAGCATTCGTCCTTCCAATGAATATTCAGGGTTGATATCTTTTAGGATTGACTGGTTTGATCTCCTTGTTGTCCAAGGGCTTAAGAGTCTTCTCTAGCACTGCAATTCAAAGACATCAATTCTTCGGCACTCAGCGTTCAGGTCCAACTCTCACATCTGTACATGACTACTGGAAAAACCATAGGTTTGACTATATGGAAATCTTGCCACTTCTTAATCTCTTCTACCTTTTAGTTAAGACTCAGTCAGAGGTGTATAAATAAACTAGCTCCCTGGAAAAAAATTCCATCACAAATTTCCTGTTTTGTAGTGTTTGTCAAATTCCATTGTGTTAATACTCCCATTGTGGCCAATGTCAAGCTACCAGTCTGGCGTCAGTGAACATGGAGTTGGGAAGAGATCCACAATACTGGCTCCTGGAAAATAATTAAAATGTTCAAGCTTTAATGAAGTCCTAGTGGTAGCTAGGTATTTCTTGTACTAATTGTCTACCAAATTAAACAAAATAATACATTTTTGTTATGTATTTTTTTTTGTTACTTTGTTAATAAAAATAGTAAAGCTGGTTAAAAGTTTTTGTTTTTAGGTTTAATACAATAGTCTATCTTTAAAATTGAAAGTCATTAAGAGGGTATATTTTTAAAAGTTCTCATCACAAGGGAAAAAATTCTGTAACTAAATATAGTGACTTATGGTGGTGATCATTTTGCACTGTATACAAAGATCGAATCATTATGTTGTACAGTTCAGTTCAGTTCAGTTGCTCAGTCGTGTCTGACTCTTTGCGACCCCATGGACTGCAGCATGCCAGGCCTCCCTGTCCATCACCAACTCCTGGAGTTTATTCAAACTCATGTCCATTGAGTCGGTGATGCCTCTAACCATCTCATCCTCTGTCATTCTCTTCTCTTCCCATCTTCAATTTTTCCCAGCATCAGGGTATTTTCAGATGAGTCAGCTCTTCGTATCAGGTGGACAAAGCATTGGATTTTCAGCTTCAGCATCAGTCCTTCCAATGAATATTCAGGACTGATTTCCTTTAGGATGGACTGGTTGGATCTCCTTGAAGTCCAAGGGACTCTCAAGAGTCTTCTCTAACACCACAGTTCAAAAGCATCAATTATTCAGCACTCAGCTTTCTTTATAGACCAACTCTCACATCCATACATGACTACTGGAAAAACCATAACCTTGACTAGACAGACTTTTGTTGACAAAGTAATGTCTGCTTTTTAATATGCTGTCTAGGTTGGTCATAACTTTCCTTCCAAGGAATAAGCGTCTTTTAATTTCATGGCTGCAGTCACCATCTGCAGTGATTTTGGAATCCCCCCAAATAAAGTAGGCTGCAGTCCATGGGGTCTCGAAGAGTCGGACAGGACTGAGCGAGTTCACTTTCACTTTTTACTTTCATGCATTGGAGAAGGAAATGGCAACCCATTCCAGTGTTTTTGCCTGGAGAATCCCAGGGACGGAGGAGCCTGGTGGGCTGCCGTCTATGGGGTCGCACAGAGTCAGACGCGACTGAAGTGACTTAGCAGTAGCAGCAAATAAAGTTGTACATCTGAAACTAATATAATGTTGTATATCATTATACCTCAATTAAAAAAAAAAGGTAACTCAAAATACTGAGCATATGGGAGAGAGTAAATAAATAGTAACCATCATTCAATATTCCTAATTTATCCTCATTTACTTCCAGACCTGATCGTGTTTTTCGAGCTTCTTTTACTTGGCATGTCTTTTGGTTGACTTCCATTATTTTTGTGTGAGCATCTTTCTCCTACATCATGGAGCTGATCTTCCTTGAAGAAAGTCTCAGAGCATCATTTGCTGAAGTATGCTTCTGTAGCAACTTAGTCCTAAGAGCTGCTTTGTGATAAAAGGTCTGTGTTTACACGATCTTAATAATTAACAAAGCCAATTATTTTCTACTGGTGGACACTCATAGTACACATTAGCATATTAAATTCTCTGAGCAGTCCTGCAAGGAAAAAAAAAAGAAACTCCTGTAGCTTTATTTGATCCAGCATTTCTCAAAATGATTTGACTGCACCCTTTTATGTGTGTGTGTTTGAAGGTGTGGAAAGTAACCGTTAACATCCTGAGACACCAGGGTTCTATGGAATGCTCCTCTTGGATGATTAAAACAGTGGGGTGAATGTCTCCCCCACAGGTAGTGCACATGATGAGATCCAGCAAGTATCTCACTGAGAAAACCTGTGTTCCTCAGAGGGGCTGCAGAAGTGTTACAAGGATGAGTAATTCAAAGAGAAAAATCAATGCACTCGGTGGATTTGCCTTCGCTGGAACCAAGTGAAGCATTTATATTATATTATCTCACTGAACTATTATATATGAAAATATGTCTGATGCCAAGGGCCATGCCATGCTTGCTGCTTAGTCAGGTCCGACTCTTTTGCAGCCCCATTGACCAGGCTCCTCTGTCCATGGAATTTTCCAGGCAAGAATACCGGAGCAGGTTGCCATATCCTTATCCAGGGGATCTTCTGGAACCAGGGCTCGAGCTCGTGTCTCTTGCGTCTCCTGCACTGGCAAGCGAATTCTTTACCACCGCCACCCGGGAATCCCCCATACCAGACACCAAGGGGACTTATATTTAATTTGTGGTTATACCATTGGAGTCCCAAACACCATAATCATGACTTTATTAAGGAATCTAAATACCATTGAATAATTCTCTTCTAAAAGTAAGCTTCCAAAAATATCAGTGAAGATCTGATAATGCAGGAAGTCACTTAATACTAATTTCTTGAATTTGTAGATGACTGCCTCCATTTCAGTTTTTCTCACTTATCAGTGAGCTGCCCTTCTAGAATTTTGTTGATGATATATGCAGTCTGATAATTCCTGTCCATATTCTTTTTCTACTAGGCACAATTCCAGTGCACCTGTGAAGGAGTTTTTATTTCAATAAACCCAAAAGTAATTAAAAATTGGAAAGCTATAAAATTGGAGTTTGAAGAAGTGGTCTGTGCTTGGAGTGCTGTTGTTAGGAATTGAACATCCCGTGAGACGGACAATTAGAAGGAATTGATTTCAATATTCTTTAAGGTAAGAAAAAGACACATTTTCCCTTATAAAAAGATATTGGATGACATCATTTTTGTGGGTGAAATTTGAAAATACTTGCTAATAAGCTTTTTGATTTATGATTCAATAGACTTTGAAAAAAGTTAATGTCCACATTCTCTGGTTTGGTTTTGCATTTATTAATGTAAAATAATTAATGTGACATTTCTTGCTTGAAGGATCCATCAGTGCTATTCAATGTAATATCAAACGTCAAAGTTCATATGAAAATTGTGCTAAGCAGTTTGGACCAATTTTGAAGAAATGAATGAGACTTATTTTCATGTATAATTAGTAGATTTATCACAGTCCAGATTCTAATCTAGTTTCAGAAGTAAATAAATTATTCATTAAATGCAAATGGTTATATTATGCCACTTTTTTTCCCTACTATGCCCTGGTGAGGGAGAGGAAGAATTAATTTTTATTTTAGTTACTTATGAATATTACCAAATGTTAGCCTTTGAGCAATGCCCGCTGGCAACATGCTGAGAACTAGCATGGAGCTGTGACAGTCTCCAGGCCCAACAATTTAAAACCTGATTGAAAAACTCATAGGCATGGCTCACCGAGAAGGAGGGCCTCCTGGGAGTCGATGGCAAAGTGGAACTGGGCTTTGGAGCCATGTGTTTTGCAGGGTGATGTGGGTCAAGCAGAGAATGGCTTTATGGAACAAGCAGTCTTTAAGATTTGACATCTGCAGCAAACAAAGGCAGAACAAGGCAGGGTGTGATAGTGGTAGGGAGACTGATTACATGGAAGAAGATGGGACACTTGGAGGGCTGGGAATCAGGAATCCTATAGTGAATCTAGATTGCGTCGGTCACTTGCCTGTGTGCTGTCAGAGCCGTACCATGCCCTTCCCCAGCTCTGTTCTGTGTCCCAAGGCCCGCCCACTCAGACTTCCTTACTTACTGGCTTCAGAGTAGGCTTGGCCAATGGGAGGAAGCTGAGGGAGTTGGGAGAGGAAAACCATTGGTTGTGTCTCCTTTGTAGTTCCTGGCCCTGCTGGTGTCCCCGCTGCAGGTCCAGCTCCCACCCCCAGGGCTAGGCTCAGAGGCTCTAAATGACACCTTCTCCCTTTGCTCTTAGTTGGATGGATGGTAGCAGCTTCCTGTAATATTTAATTTCTGGGATGCCTCATCATCTCATGTTTCAGCACTGCCTTCTACTTACATCTGGCTGGCTTCAATCATTTTTATTATCTACATGGACCTCAAAGGGACTTGAATTTCAGATTCCTGGTCTGAGTGCATATAAATGTTTGAAGGGCTTGTCTATGTCTTAGTTTTTCTTTTTTTAATTAAAGTATGGTTAATGTACAATATTATATGTTACAGTTCTACATAGTGATTCACAATTTTTAAAGGTTATACTCCAGTTATAGTTATTATAGAATATTGGTTATATTCCCTATGTTGTACAGTATATCCTTGTAGTTTGTTTTATGCATAATGATTTGTATCCCTTAATCTCCTACCCTACATTGCCTTACTCCTATATTGCCCCTCCCTTCTTCCCTCTCCCTGCTGGTAACTACTAGTTTGTTCTCTGTATCTGTGAGTCTGTTTCTATTTTTGATGATTAATATATTCAAGATTTGCTAGTTTGTTGTATTTTTAGATTCCACATGTAAGTGTATCATCCAGCATTTATCTTTCTCTGTCTCAGTTACTTCACTTAAGCATAATACCCTCCAAGTCTATCCATGTTGTTGCAAATGGCAAAATTTCCTTCTTTTTATGGATGAGTAGTATTCCACTGTGTGTGTGTGTCTATATGTGTGTGTGTATCTCACATCTTTATCCATTTATCTGTGGATGCCGGTTTGCTTCCATATCTTAGAGATGGTAAATAATACTGCTGTAAACATTGGAATGCATATATCTTTTTGAATTAGTTTTCCTATTGTCCAAATATGTGTCCAGGAGTAGAATTTCTGGATCATATGGTAGTTCTATGTTTAATTTTTTGAGGAACCTCCATACCGTTTCCCAACAGTGTACTAGGGTCCCCTTTTCTCCACATCCTCACCATTTCTGGTGTTCTTTTTGAAGGAAAACACAATAATCCAAAACCTATGAAATGCTGCAAAAGCAGTTCTAGGAGGGAAGTTTGTAGCAATACATACTTAGCTCAGGAAACAAGACAAAAAATCTCAACCTTATGTCTTACTTATTTTTAATTTTCCTGCTAAGCACACATATGAGTTCACATGGATATTTGCTCAAGGAATGAATGAATGGATGAAGTGGGTGCTGGTGGAGGAGCCATAGCAACCTCTGACTGCAGGTTGGGGGTTTGGGAATGTTCGGGTCAGAATGGGACTCAATATTTTTTGAAAGCTGTTTGAATTGATGTCAGGGTGGGGCATCTGGGGCATTGCTTCATCAGAAGTTTTGTCGTCCTTTCCTCTGAGGCAACTCAGGAGAATCACTGTGACTTCATGAGACAGCTCTACCCCCGTCATCACAGGTGACGGGGGTAGAGCCACGTCATCTCATGAATGTACTGACAGAGACTGGTTTCAATCTCAGTTCCCATCAGAGATGACTATTTACTTCTCTGAACCTCTGTCTCCTCATCTGTAAAATGTGGGTGATATTGCCCATCTAATAGAGCTATTATTAAAAAGTTTATAAAGTGCTTGGGACAAGTTAGATGTTTAATAAGTAGTAGATATTATTGTTATCCTCTTTCAAAGTAAATTGAAGGTGTCAGCTCATGAATTAGCGGCTTCTAACAGAGGCAAGTTCTAAGGGAAGGAATCTGTTTCATGGAATAATTTCAGTATTTTTATCTCTCATGTTCCCAGAAAGGACAGTATTATTCTAAAATATTAAAATACATGCATGCACATGAACTGGACAACCTATAAATAGAACTTCATTTGGTTAGAAGCATGTTCCAAATTGTCATATAATCCATTCATTTCAGCAGCAGACACAAGATTATTTGAACATGCAGCTCGTTTTTCATCCGACAATCTTATTTCAAATTTTGAGTTATTTTTCCTCTTGTTATTCTTGATATTGTTTATTTCAGTATTATATTTCTTTTACAGAAAATAGAAGTGGCTTACAAGTTGGATCCTATTTTAGTGGATCTGATGTATTACTTGTATAGTAAGACCATTTCTATATTTTTAGCTACAATGATGGTTTGTTTATATGGGTACATATAAAATGGTTCCTCAAGATGGCGGAGGAATAGGAAGGGAAGACCACTTTCTCCCTCACAAATTCCTCAAAAGATCATTTCAACGCGGAGCAAACTCCACAAAACAACCTCTGAATGCAGGCAGAGGACATCAGGCAACCAGAAAAGCAGATCAGTGTCTTCAAAACCAGGTAGGAAAAAATATAAAAGACGAGAAAAGAGACAAAAGAGGTGGGGAGGGAGCTCCATCCCGGGAAGGGAAGCCCGTCCCGGGAAGGGAATTCTAAGAAGAGAGGTTTCCAAACACAAGGAAACACTCTCCCTGCCGAGTCTAAGGCGAGCCTTGGAAACACAGAGGGCAACATAACAGGAAGGAAAAACGAATAAATAATTAAAACGAACAGATTACGAGCCCAACAGTAACTCCCCCAGCGGAAAAGCCGCGCAGACGCCTGCAGCCGCCGCTAGCAAGTGGGGGCAGGGCAGGGAAGCGCGGGAGCCGCGGGCTGCCGGGCTCGGTAAGAAGCGGGCAGAAACGCCCCACGCGTAACCAGAGCGATCAAACTTGGGCGAGCAAACCAGACTGGGGGATAGCTACCACGCGAAAAGCTGGAACATAAGACCCCGCCGGGACCGCGCACAGAACAAAGGACTGAACGGAAATAGCCGGCTACAGACCATCCCCCGCCGGGGACAGGCAGCCAGAGCTGTAAGGGCTGGAAAGGGGCAATCGCAGCCCCGGAGAGACTACCTGAAAAGCAGCAGGCAGGCTTCTTTGCTGAGACTTCAGGGGATGCAGGACAGTCACCACCCGCCTCACAAGGAGCGCCAGCAGTACACCCAGAAAACTGAGCAGTAGAAACAGAGAAGGGGACAAGTCCCGGCGACCGCGCTCGCCAAGCTCCCGAGCTGCTCGGACCCGGGAGGGGCACAGAGCGCAGTCCCAAACAAGTTTGTGCCTCTGAGGGTTACCTGCGCGCCAAAACCGAGCGGCTTGGACCGGGGAGGTGCGCGAAGCCTGGGGCCGGCCTCGGATGGTTCCTGGCTGAGCTCCGTGGAGCCGGAGCGGTTTGTGTGTTGTGGGGGGAGACAGGTCCAGCGGGGTTGAGACGCTGTGTGCCCACGACAGTGCTATTTGTTTGCAGCATCCCCCCCCTCCCCACAGCGCGACTGAACTAGTGAGCCTAAAAAAAAAAAAAGTGTCCTCCACCGCCCGCATGTGTCAGGACGGAATTCAGACCCTGAAGAGACCAGCAAACAGAAGTTAAACAGAGGGAAACGCCTTGGAAGTGACCAACACGGCCCACAACATCAGAGAAGGGCCAGATATATCTTCACAATTTTTACAATCATTCCTTTTTTTTTTTTTTGCTTTCTTTTTTTTTTCTCAAACTTTTTTTTTAACTATTAAGTCTTCTATTTCTCTACTTTATATTTCTATAACTATTACTTTTCAAAAAAAAAAAAAGACTACTTTTTTTAAAGCAAACACCATATATAGTCTTCGCGTGGTTGTTGTTGGTATTTCTTTTTTAATCCTGGGGTTTTTTTTTTTTCTTATATATATATTTTTCCTTATTTCTTTTTCTTAAGATTATTATTTTTTTTATCTTTCTCTTTTTTTCTTTCTTCCTTCTGCTTCGTCTCTTTAACATTGTATTTTTGAAAATCTAACCTCTACTCTAGGTTTTTAATCTTTGCTTTTCAGTTTTTGTTGTCAATCTTGTACATTTCATAACCCAATCTTACCTGACAGCGAGATTACTGGCTTGACCACTCTCTCCTCCTTTTGGACTCTCCTTTTTCTCCACCAGGTGGCCTCTGTCACTCCCCGCCCTCCCCCCATCTCTTCTATATCCAACTCTGTGATTCTCTGTGTGTTCTAGATGGTGGAGAGCACCTAAGGAACTGATTACTGGCTGGACCTGTCTCTCTCCTTTTCATTCCTCTCTCTTACCCTCCTGGCCACCTCTGTCTACTTCCTCTCTCTCCTCTTCACTGTATAACTCCGTGAATACCTCTGAGAGGTCCAGACTATGGAGCGCACATAAGGAAGTGACTATTGACTAGCTTGCTCTCTCCTCTTTAGATCTCACCGCATCTCATTCCAGTCACCTCTAACTACCCCCTCCCTCTTCTCTTCTCCATGTAACCCAGTGAACCTCTCTGGGTGCCCCTCAATGTGGAGAAACCTTCCATCTTTAGCCTAGATGCTATATCATTGGTGCTGTATAGATGGAGAAGTCTAGAGACCACCGTAAAAATAAAACCGAAAACCAGAAGCAGGAGGCTTAAGTCCAAAGCTTGAGAACATCAGAGAACTCCTGAATTCAGGGAACATTAAGCAATAGGAGCTCATCAAATGCCTCCAAACCTACACTGAAACAAAGCTCCACCCAAGGGCCAACAAGTTCCAGAACAAGACATATCACACAAATTCTCCAGCAACACAGGAACACACCCCTGAGCTTCAATACACAGGCAGTTCAAAGTTACTCCAAAACTTTAGACGTCTCATAACCCATTACTGGTCACTCCACTGCACTCCAGAGAGAAGAAACCCAGCTCCACCCACCAGACCTCCAACACAAGCCTCCCTAACCAGGAAACTTTGACAAGCCACTGATACAACCCCACCCACAGTGAGGAAGCTCCACAATAAAGAGAACTCCACAAATTACCAGAATATAAAAAGGCCATTCCAAACGCAGCAATATAACCAAGATGAAGAGACAGAGGAATACCCAACAGGTAAAGGAGCAGGAGAAATGCCCACCAAACCAGACAAAAGAGGAAGAGATAGGGAATCTACCTGAGAAAGAATTCCGAATATTGATAGTGAAAATGATCCAAAATCTTGAAGTCAAAATGGAATCACAGATAAATACCCTAGAGACAAGGATTGAGAAGATGCAAGAAAGGTTCAACAAGGACCTAGAAGAAATAAAAAAGAGTCAATATACAATGAATAATGCAATAAATGAGATCAGAAACACTCTGGAGGCAACAAATAATAGAATAACGGAGGCAGAAGATAGGATTAGTGAAATAGAAGACAGAATGGTAGAAATAAATGAATCAGAGAGGAAAAAAGAAAAACGAATTAAAAGAAATGAGGACAATCTCAGAGACCTCTGGGACAATGTTAAACGCCCCAACACTCTCATCATAGGAGTCCCAGAAGAAGAAGACAAAAAGAAAGACCATGAGAAAATCCTTGAGGAGATAATAGTTGAAAACTTCCCTAAAATGGGGAAGGAAATAATCACCCAAGTCCAAGAAACCCAGAGAGTCCCAAATAGGATAAACCCAAGGTGAAACACCCCAAGACACATATTAATCAAATTAACAAAGATCAAACACAAAGAACAACTATTAAAAGCAGCAAGGGAAAAACAACAAATAACACACAAGGGGATTCCCATAAGGATAACAGCTGATCTCTCAATAGAAACTCTTCAGGCCAGGAGGGAATGGCAAGACATACTTAAAGTGATGAAAGAAAATAACCTACAGCCCAGATTACTATACCCAGCAAGGATCTCATTCAAATACGAAGGAGAAATCAAAAGCTTTACCGACAAGCAAAAGCTGAGAGAATTCAGCACCACCAAACCAGCTCTCCAACAAATTCTAAAGGATATTCTCTAGACAGGAAACACAAAAAGGGAGTATAAACCCGAACCCAAAATAATAAAACAAATGGCAACAGGATCATACTTATCAATAATTACCTTAAAAGTAAATGGATTGAATGCCCCAACCAAAAGGCAAAGACTGGCTGACTGGATACAAAAACAAGAACCCTCTATATGCTGCTTACAAGAGACCCACCTCAAAACAAGGGACACATACAGACTGAAAGTGAAGGGTTGGAAAAAGATATTCCATGCAAATAGAGACCAAAAGAAAGCAGGAGTGGCAATACTCATATCCGATAAAATAGACTTTAAAACAAAGGATGTGAAAAGAGACAAAGAAGGCCACTACATAATGATCAAAGGATCAATCCAAGAAGAAGATATAACAATTATAAATATATATGCACCCAATATAGGAGCACCGCAATATGTAGGAAAAATGCTAACAAGTATGAAAGGGGAAATTAACAACAACACAATAATAGTGGGAGACTTTAATACCCCACTCACACATATGGACAGATCAACTAAACAGAAAATTAACAAAGAAACGCAAACTTTAAATGATACATTAGACCAGTTAGACCTAATTGATATCTATAGGACATTTCACCCCAAAACAATGAATTTCACCTTTTTCTCAAGTGCTCATGGAACCTTCTCGAGGACAGATCACATCCTGGGCCATAAATATAACCTTGATAAATTCAAAAAAATTGAAATCATTCCAAGCATCTTTTCTGACCATAATGCACTAAGATTAGATCTCAATTACAGGAGGAAACCTATTAAAAACTCCAACATATGGAGGCTGAACAACACGCTTCTGAATAACCAACAAATCACAGAAGAAATCAAAAAAGAAATCAAAATATGCATAGAAACTAATGAAAATGAAAACACAACAACCCAAAACCTGTGGGACACTATAAAAGCAGTGCTAAGAGGAAAGTTCATAGCAATACAGGCATACCTCAAGAAACAAGAAAAAAGTCAAATAAATAACCTAACTCTACACCTAAAGCAACTAGAAAAGGAAGAATTAGAGAACCCCAGAGTTAGCAGAAGGAAAGAAATCTTAAAAATTAGGGCAGAAATAAATGCAAAAGAAACAAAAGAGACCATAGCAAAAATCAACAAAGCCAAAAGCTGGTTCTTTGAAAGGATAAATAAAATTGACAGACCATTAGCCAGACTCATCAAGAAGCAAAGAGAGAAAAATCAAATCAATAAAATTAGAAATGAAAATGGAGAGATCACAACAGACAACACAGAAATACAAAGGATCATAAGAGACTACTATCAGCAATTATATGCCAATAAAATGGACAACCTGGAAGAAATGGACAAATTCTTAGAAAAATACAATTTTCCAAAACTAAACCAGGAAGAAATAGACAATCTTAACAGACCCATCACAAGCACGGAAATTGAAACTGTAATCAGAAATCTTCCAGCAAACAAAAGCCCAGGTCCAGACGGCTTCACAGCTGAATTCTACCAAAAATTTCGAGAAGAGTTAACACCTATCCTACTCAAACTCTTCCAGAAAATTGCAGAGGAAGGGAAACTTCCAAACTCATTCTATGAGGCCACCATCACCCTAATACCAAAACCTGACAAAGATACTACAAAAAAGGAAAACTACAGGCCAATATCACTGATGAACATAGATGCAAAAATCCTCAACAAAATTCTAGCAATCAGAATCCAACAACACATTAAAAAGATCGTACACCATGACCAAGTGGGCTTTATCCCAGGGATGCAAGGATTCTTCAACATCCGCAAATCAATCAATGTAATTCACCACATTAACAAATTGAAAAATAAAAACCATATGATTATCTCAATAGATGCAGAGAAGGCCTTTGACAAAATTCAACATCCATTTATGATAAAATCTCTCCAGAAAGCAGGAATAGAAGGAACATACCTCAATATAATAAAAGCTATATATGACAAACCCACAGCAAACATTATCCTCAATGGTGAAAAATTGAAAGCATTTCCCCTTAAGTCAGGAACAAGACAAGGGTGCCCACTTTCACCACTACTATTCAACATAGTTCTGGAAGTTTTAGCCACAGCAATCAGAGCAGAAAAAGAAATAAAAGGAATCCAAATTGGAAAAGAAGTAAAACTCTCACTGTTTGCAGATGACATGATCCTCTACATAGAAAACACTAAAGACTCTACCAGAAAATTACTAGAGCTAATTAATGAATATAGTAAAGTTGCAGGATATAAAATCAACACACAGAAATCCCTTGCATTCGTATACACTAATAATGAGAAAGTAGAAGAAGAAATTAAGGAAACAATTCCATTCACCATTGCAACAAAAAGAATAAAATACTTAGGAATATATCTACCTAAAGAAACTAAAGACCTATATACAGAAAACTTTAAAACACTGACGAAAGAAATCAAAGAGGACACTAATAGATGGAGAAATATACCATGCTCATGGATCGGAAGAATCAATATTGTGAAAATGAGTATATTACCCAAAGCTATTTACAAATTCAATGCAATCCCTATCAAGATACCGGCGATATTTTTCACAGAACTAGAACAAATAATTTCAAGATTTGTATGGAAATACAAAAAACCACGAATAGCCAAAGCAATCTTGAGAAAGAAGAATGGAACTGGAGGAATCAATTTGCCTGACTTCAGGCTCTACTACAAAGCCACAGTCATCAAGACAGTATGGTATTGGCACAAAGACAGACATATAGATCAATGGAACAAAATAGAAAGCCCAGAGATAAATCCACATACATATGGACACCTTATCTTTGACAAAGGAGGCAAGAATATACAATGGAGTAAAGACAATCTCTTTAACAAGTGGTGCTGGGAAAACTGGTCAACCACTTGTGAAAGAATGAAGCTAGATCACTTTCTAACACCGCACACAAAGATAAACTCAAAATGGATTAAAGATCTAAATGTAAGACCAGAAACTATAAAATTCTTAGAGGAGAACATAGGCAAAACACTCTCCGACATAAACCACAGCAGGATCCTCTATGATCCACCTCCCAGAATTCTGGAAATAAAAGCAAAAATAAACAAATGGGATCTAATTAAAATTAAAAGCTTCTGCACAACAAAGGAAAACATAAGCAAAGTGAAAAGACAGCCTTCCAAATGGGAGAAAATAATAGCAAATGAAGCAACTGACAAACAACTAATCTCAAAAATATACAAGCAACTCCTGCAGCTCAATTCCAGAAAAATAAACGACCCAATCAAAAAATGGGCCAAAGAACTAAATAGACATTTCTCCAAAGAAGACATACGGATGGCTAACAAACACATGAAAAGATGCTCAACATCACTCATTATTAGAGAAATGCAAATCAAAACCACAATGAGGTACCACTTCACACCAGTCAGAATGTCTGCGATCCAAAAATCTGCAAGCAATAAATGCTGGAGAGGATGTGGAGAGAAGGGAACCCTCCTACACTGTTGGTGGGAATGCAAACTA
Source organism: Oryx dammah (assembly GCF_014754425.2). Classification (NCBI taxonomy): domain Eukaryota; kingdom Metazoa; phylum Chordata; class Mammalia; order Artiodactyla; family Bovidae; genus Oryx; species Oryx dammah. The sequence goes on along the minus strand of NW_024070188.1, from coordinate 37,436,218 downwards.
GTACAGCCACTATGGAGAACAGTGTGGAGATTCCTTAAAAATTGCAAATAGAAATGCCTTATGACCCAGCAATCCCACTGTTGGGCATACACACAGAGGAAACCAGAATTGAAAGAGACACATGTACCCCAATGTTAATTGCAGCACTGTTTATAATAGCCAGGACATGGAAACAACCTAGATGTCCATCAG
>NW_024070188.1:36779961-36822551 GCF_014754425.2 Oryx dammah | reverse complement strand
TCTCATCCCCATAATCAAAAAGAACTAGAGTTTAGAAGATGGACACTCTCTGGAAGAAAATTTTCTAGGCTGTAAGCATCGTGAAGTCAAGGACATGCTTTCTGACTTGAATACACCTCATGTCTTCAAAACTTATTTTGAATCGATTTCAAGAATTCCTCAAGCTTATCAAGCTTGGTCTTGCCATTTAAAATAAATACAACCACATTTCACAGAGATGTAAACTATTCCTGCAAAGGATGGATTTATCCAAATCTACAGATATTTTTCTTCTTTTTCTGCTACTATAGATTATACTTAAAAATCCAAGTTTGACAATAGATCTGCGTTTTGTATCAAATAAAGTACATTTCATTCAATTATTCTGAAAAGTGGCAATGAGTTATATAAACTCAAACTGTATACACAGCACACACATAAAGTGTGATGAAAATATTTGTACAGTGGTGTGTTGGCTATACAACACTTTTAAAAATAGCTCACAACACCAATTATGAGGCAGACATTAGTACTGTCTCCTGAAGCTCACATCAGTCCAGTGACTGTAACCACACTGATGAAAAGTGAGAAGACTTGGTTTTCTAATTTTATATCTGTGCTCATCACACTATATTTCACAGCCTCTGAATGACATACCCTGAAGACATACCCTGTCTTATTTTAAGAAGGATTTAAAGTGGTTTACATCTATCCTTTCTCTTGTACTTAACAGAAAAATGCAGAGTCCAGATTTTATTATGCAGATTCCAAATTATTATGCATTTAACTGACAATTGTCTCAGAACATTTGTCAACGGGAGTTCTGAAAACCTAACATCTAAAAATAAATTTTAATCCACCATTTGGTTATTAGTTTAGTCAGTTCAGTCATGTCTGACTCTTTGCGACCCCATGGACTGCAGCACGTCAGGCTTCCCTGTCCATTACCAACTCCTGGAGCCTACTCAAACTCATATTCATTGCATCAGTGATGCCATCCAACCATCTCATTCTCTGTCGTCCCCTTCTTTCCCCACCTTTGATATTTCCCAGCATGAGGGTCTTTTCCAATGAGTTGGTTCTTTGCATTAGGTGGCCAAAGTACTGGAGTTTCAGCTTCAGCATCAGTCCTTCTAATGAATATTCAGGACTGACTTCCTTTAGGATGGACTGGTTGGATCTCCTTGCAGTCCAAGGGACTCTCAAGAGTCTTCTCCAACACCACAGTTTAAAAGCATCAACTCTTCGGTGCTCAGCTTTTTTTGTAGTCCAACTCTCACATCCATACAAGACTACTGGAAAAACCATAGCTCCGACCAGACAGACCTTCGTTGGCAAAGTAATATCTTTGCTTTTTAATATGCTGTCTAGGTTGGTCATAGCTTTTCTTCCAAGGAGCAAGTGTCTTTTAATTTCATGCCTGTAGTCACCATCTACAGTGATTTTGGAGCCCCCCAAAATAAAGTCTCTCACTGTTTCCATTGTTTCTCCATTTATTTGCCATGAAGTGATGGGACTGGATGCCATGTTCTTAGTTTTCTGAATGTTGAATTTTAAGCCAGCTTTTTCACTCTCCTCTTTCACTTTCATCAAGAGGCTCTTTAGTTCTTTTTCGCTTTCTGCCATAAGGGTGGTGTCATCTGCATATCTGAGGTTATTGATATTTCTCCCGGCAATCTTGATTCCACCTTGTGCCTCCTCCAGCCCAGCATTTCACATGATGTACTCTGCATATAAGTTAAATAAGCAGGGTGACAATATACAGCCTTGACGTACTTCTTTCCCTATTTGGAACCAGTCTGTTGTTCCATGTCCAGTTCTAACTGTTGCTTCTTGACCTGCATACAGACTTCTCAGGAAGCAGGTCAGGTGGTCTGGTATTCCCATCTCTTTAGGAATCTTTCAGTTTGTTGTGATGCACACAGTCAAAGGCTTTGGCATATTCAATAAAGCAAAAGTAGATGTTTTTCTGGAACTGGATACGTAACCATTAAAGATCTTTTGAAATATGCCTGAATTCTGGATTTAAATAATCCAACGGTAAAGCTAAAACTCTGAGTATTGTAACTGAATTAAGTCAACTTCATTGCAAGGAAACAGAATCACTCACCTCACCAAAAGGAAAAACTATCATTTACTGTACACCAAGAGTTAACAGGCGCATAAAAAGATGTAGCTCTATGATCCAGCATTAAAAACTTTCTAAACTTCAGTTTGCAGAGTCTGTGACTTCAGTCCTCGGTGTGTCAGCTGTGGCTGTGGGTTGTGCATATGGAGTACAATGAGACAGTTCAGCCTCTCTACTCCCTCTCAGCATTCTGACGACCTACAACCTCTATTCTTCCTTCCTTTCACCTTTCTCCTCTTCAAGGACATTTTCTCCTTTTCCTCAAGTCTCTCCGCCATATTTAGTGACGGTGTAGGGTAAAACCACATGAAAACAAGGTCATGACAAAGTTCAAATGGCTAGAAAATGTTGCTATGTTTAAATTAAATGACATAAACATAATACATGGTCAGAGTTGAAGAAAAAGACGCATTCAGTCCAGAATGAGAAGATAACATTTTCATTGTTTTACAGGAACCAAGTTGTTATCTATGGAATATCAAGAAAATGCAAACTACTATGGAAAGATCATCAAAAGCAATGAAAGTCTGAGAAACTCACAGCCGAGAGGAGACTAAGGAGACATGACAACTAAATATAATGAGGTGTCCTGAATGGAATCCTAGAACAAGACAAGGACATTAAGGAAACTAAAGAATTCTGAAGAAGCATGGACTTTAGTTAATAATAATATATTAATAAAGGTGCATCGTGACAAATATTCATTGTGACATAAGGTTGACATAAGGTGTTAACTACAGAGGAAAATTGACTGTGCGGTATCCAGGAAACATCTGTATTGTCTTTGTAACTTTTCTTCAAGTCTAAAACTATTCTAAAATGCTAAATTTATTAAAAAAAAAAAGCACTATGGTAATTCAGCCTAGGCAGCCTGTTAAAACATTAGTTGTTAGACATCTGCTAGAAAATGCACTATTTAGTTCAAGAGCTCCCAGAAGTTTTACAATGATGGGAAAACCTGAAAAAAAGCTTTCTAGACAGAAAGGCACACTCCTTTAAAGGTTCAGGTCACTTGTAAGTAATGATACAATATTTTGTCAATAATTAAAATGCTATAAGTACATGTACAAGAATCTTTTTCAATAGCAACAGTTGTTCACAGTAACTTTCTCCTGAACTTTTACCCCCAGAAGGTTAGCATTCAGGAAGCTCAGCTGCTGTCTAACAAACTTAATTAATCAAAAAGTCATTTCCGAGCTGTAACTATGAGTAAAAGCGCTTCAAGTGCGCTAGCAAGCCTACAAGTTAATCAAAATGCTAATGCAGTACAAATTAAAGTTGTGATTAACATTTCACAGTAGCTGCTTAAGTGAATTGATCACACAAATGGGTTAAGCATTACTCATTTCCTACAGCCTCAACCGGGAAAAGGGTTGTTATGTGGGTATGAGAAGAAGAGCTGGGGGTAGAAGGATCCTTCATAATAGCATCCTAGCGTCAATAAACCAGCACCAAATTGTCATACAAAAGCTTACAGGTAGAGTCACCCAGGGGGAAATAGCCTTCCAAATTACATTATAGTCCTTGAAGGGAGATTGTCTGTAAATCCACAAGAGTAAGTGAAGGTGTTTTCCACCTCAAAATCCACACGTTTGTGTTAGTTTTGGAAATGCTAAACGCATTAGTTCTGTGTTGCATCTGCAGTGGGGAACGGTGCTTTGTTTTAGGTGGTGTGGCTTCCCTGGTGGCTCCGATGGTAAAGAGTCTGCCTGCCATGCAGGAGAGATCCAGATTCGATCCCTGGGTCAGAAAGATTCCCTGGAGGAGGAAATGGCAACCCACTCCACTATTCTTGCCTGGAGAATTCCACGGGCAGAGGAGCCTGGCAGGCTATAGTCCAGGGGGTCACAAAGAGTCAGACACCATTGAGCGACTCACACTTTCACTTCGGGTGTTCTATTGTTGAATGTGACTCTGATACAGGGTAAAATAAGCACTAGCTGGATGATGATTCTGCATCACAGCACAGTGTGGATCTTTGCATTTGAAAGAATAACCACTCAGGATTAAGTTCATTTAGAATTATTTGTTTTGAAATAGACATCCACTAATAAAACCTCATCAGGCCTTCTGTGGCAAGATATGAGCTCCTGGCAGTCTTGCCAGGAAAGCAGCCTGAATTAGACTTCCCCGTCTCTATGAATTTGATAAGGTCACATGAATGTTGACAACATACAGACATTTGTTGGTAGACAATTCAGACTTGGCAGATAATTTGAAAAACATTGTGAGAATCTGCACACAAGAAATCTCCCTTTTCAATCCTCTCCTAAGAAAGAACTAGAGAGGAAAAAGTAAAATATTTATTCATTATATTCACCCATGATATATTGAGATCTGTTATGTGCCAAGAATTATGCCCAAGTCACCTTAACAGTCAGTGACATTATAAATAGTTATTGATAAGGTTCCAGCATATTTTGGATATGATACAAAATCCTCCAAATGTACACTTATAGTATTAATATTCCTTGAAACATACCCATAAAAGTATAAAAGATATACTTAATAGTGTAATTTTCATTTTAGGATCCTTCAAAGACTTGAGTTGCAGAAATTAACTCTTTATATATTATTAAATATGTATAATCCAATTTTGGAAGTCTAAAAATTATTTACTGATCATTACCCATCTTTTTCTCAAAATGATTTAAAGAAGCTTTCTGAAGTCTACCGTGCTATACTGTCCACTTAAAGATAAGCTTTTCATTTGATCTAATCATCATCATAAGCATTTAAAAATGTGAAAGGAAGGATTCTATTACGAATATACAGGAGAGTTAACCTATGATTTGCTACATCAAAGTATTTCTTACAAGTTCTGGATTAATGATTTGATGCAGTACTTCTTTGGTTAAGCTCGGTAACACTGGACTATTCACCGCTAACTATATTTGACTCTGATTCTAGAACTTGTTCATTTAGTTGACACAGACATTCAATACATTCACAGCCCACTGAGCCTGTGCTGAGTGCATCCATAGGTAAATACGCTTCAAAGGTTACATTAGCCTTGCTTCATGGCAGTTTTATCTCCTGGTATCATCAAATAGTCTAGCTTTCTAATCTACTACAAATGGGGATCATTTGTTAATGGGAATATAGACCCAGCTACAGTTCTAATATCTCTCACTCAGTTAAAATATTCAGGTCAATAAAAATATTTATATCATTGTATCTTCTTTTGCTTCCCTTATCCTATTCTTTTCTGTTCTGACTCTAATGATGTATACATTCATATCTTAAGTTTACCAATTAAAATAGATTGAAGATGCAATCTGTTTTCAGAATAGCTATGGGTTATAAAAATGTGATACTAGTTATTTGAAATTTAATACACATTATCAGATATTGTTACAGAGGTCGACTTACTGTTCTGAAGTTTGGACTAAATAACAACCCTACTAATAAACTTTCAGGGATTCAGTTTCACAAATTTAAGGTTTTCTGAAAGAAGTAAAGCATACCAATTCACACATTTACCCCCTTTTTTCTGTTTATGTAACTTATTAAAGTATATAGCATATGAGTTACATGTTATATCATGTGAAGGAGAAGAAAGGCTGGAAACTTACCTGTTCAAAAAAGCCTGGGCATTAAAGAAAAAGATGTAAAATGACAGCTCCTATGTTAAAGTTAGATGCAAGAATTTATAAAACAATGGAAACACTCATCAGAACATAGCTGCCTAAATGTTTTCTTTCAGGCACTGAATCACCTAGTAATAAATCATTTTCAAAGCCAGTCTCCTGGTTTACTTTTTGCCAACTTCCATTAGTACAATGGAACATGATGAGTTCAATCTATATAAACATGTGCCTTGTTATACAGAGTACAGAACTTTATACTCTCCTCCAACAGTAAAGAGGAGATGTCCGTTACCTCTGAAGGGAACTGGTAGTTCTGTATCTTGGGGCAAGGAATCTCTGAGATTGCCTGTTGCTTCTAGACATTTGAACTTTTTCAAAAAGGACCAGGTGCGTGGACAAAAGCTGCCTCCCGGGGAGAGGTAGTTACGCTGAGAGAAGCCAAGAAGCTAATCTAAGCAGAGAAAGCAAACCTTAAAGAAGAGAGGAACATGAAATGTTTGCATATGTGTTATAATAGTCAGTCTAAGCACAGTCATTTAATAGTGTGTATCACTTTATTAATATTATAGGAGTATCTTTATTATGGCATTCCCTTTTCTTCTTGTGGTTGTATCAGCAACCTGATCTTTCCCTCACTGCTTCCAATTATTGTAATTTTTGGTGGAGAACCTGAGGAATCAAATGGCTAATTTATTGGGCAACCAAGAAAAATATAAAAACTTTGGGAAGGATCATAAGCTGTTGAAACAAAAAATGTATCAACTGGCAAACAGCATATCAATTGGACATTTCAGATAATATAACAAAGCAATTACAAACATCAGTCATATTAACAAGTCCCTCTTAGAAACTGGTTAAAGTAATTATAGGCCAACTGTTGAAAGGGAACTAAAGTAATTAAAGGGAGGAGATTTGAGTATACTCTGAAAAGAAAGGATTAATTAAAAAATATTATTCATCTTCTAGTGGGAATTCTTGGTCTAAAAAGAAAAGTAGAAATTCCTGTGATATTCTCACATCTAAAATAAATCCAGACTAGACCAAGAGTACAATTCTTAGATCCATCTTCATAGGACAAAGGGAATCCAATAAGATAAAGTTTTATTATATAGATAACCTATGCTGAAAACTGTCTTTTTCTAATATAATCTTGGGAAGGATATTTAGTCTTAATCTGTAAAATGAAGATAATATTGTACTATTTCATTGGACTATTACAGCAAATAAGTCTATGCAATCAAAGTAGAACAGAGCCTGCCACAAAGAAAATTCTCAACAAGCATTCACCAGCAACACTATTAATGACAGCCTGCCTTAGGGACCATCATTAAATAGCAATTTTTTGGTGTGGGAGTGCAGGGATGATATGCAGTTCTTCAAATATTCTGGTTGAATTTAGTATTTAACACATTAATTCCAATTTCAATTTGGAAGTATAGGTTTTCAGAGATCTTTCTAATCAATCTACACTGTCATATTTCTGCTTGTGTGTGTGCTCGTTTCATGAGATGTATCTTGCAGTGGTTAAGAGTATCATTGCTAAAGTGAGTGAAAGTCGCTCAGTCATGTCCAACTCTTTGCGACTCCATGCCAGAATACTGGAGTGGGTAGTCTTTCCTTTTTCCAGGGGATCTTCCCAACCCAGGGATGGAACCCAGGTCTCCCGCATTGCAGGCAGATTCTTTACCAGCTGAGCCACAAGGGGAGCCCAAGAATACTGGGGTGGGTCGCCTATCCCTTCTCCAGCAGATCTTCTCGACCCAGGAAGCAAACCGGGGTATCCCGCATTGCAGGTGGATTCTTTACCAACTGAGCTATCAGGGAAGCCCATTATTGCTAAAGTCCTTTAAAATAAATCTTAAAATGCACACAGATATTTTGATCTATTAAACTTAAGCTGCAGGGTAGATAGCATTGGCTGAAGGGTAAATTTGGCCTCTCTTTATCTGAAAACAACTTTTCCACATTAACCCAGCAAACTGACAGCACAATTACACTCTGAATCACACATTTTGGTCCTCAGCTCACTTAGCTCCTCGAGCCAGGCTTTCCCTTTTTCCCTTAAACATCTGAAAGTGTCCAATTACTGGTAAGTTTTGCTATAAATACTATACAAGAGGTAGTGGGAGTGGTCAAGATAAATCATGTACTTTGATACTATCTGGCTCAGTATTGTATTTAAGTACCTTTCATTGAAATGAAGATGATTTTAATGTAAAGACTTATGGCACTTCTTAGAAAAGATCACGGCTATTAGAGCAGGATTTAAAGTCCTGGTATCTTCATTTGGTTTCAGCATGGACTGCCGCAACAGATTACCTTTTAGCTAAATTATTTAACTTATTTGAAAAGCAGTTTATTTTTTCCCTTGATAAAACAAAAAACAAACAAAATACAGTGTGGCGTTAATAAAGACACCTGAAGCTTTTCAACAGTTCTGACTTGGTCATCAAATTTGAAAAATTTAGGCAAGTTGCTTTAATTTTTGATACTTTATTTTCCTATAAAAGCTAACATTAAGTTTTTCCTGGGTATATGTGGCACACAAAGTATGTCCCATCATTTACTACATTTTATAAATATATTTTAGAGTTAATGTAATCAAGGTGAGGATCTCAAAGACCACTGGCAAGAGTAATTTTACAATTGCTCAATTTATAAACTAGCATATTTTAAGCAGGCTTAAAAATTGAGATATGTACATAAAGTTTTACTCATTTTTGTTGGGTAGGATGAAAATGGAAATGCTACTAAGAGTAAAATATTAAAAGGAACCATGACAAAAACACCTTAAACCCACAAATGACCTTGATACCTAATTTCAAATGGGTACAAGAAGCAAAGGCAGGCTGTATTGTGAGAGCAAACATGTCTACAACAACTATGTTTTTCTTTGTAACAGATTCCCCAGGACAAGCGTAATCAAGACTACAGTTTTCATAACTGAAATGATAGCTCATGTAAAAGGTATATTTCTATAAATTGAAGAGAATAACAGAATTTAGTGTTAATTGACTATGAAAAAGCAAGGAAGTAAAAGTACTACTAAGAATGAGGAGACTAAGACAGACTTAGTTCCTTGAGTCCTCAAATCATTGTTCATTTTATAAATATTAACTAATGTCCCACTCTTGTAAGATTTTATTTTTTATTCAAACAGCAGGGGTTCCGTGACTTGCCTAAGGCCTTTATACCAAAACAGGAGCAGAGCTGAATTTATAGTAAGATGGTGGTACTAAGTCCTATACTCAGAACACAAGGTCATGCTGATGTCCCATGAGGGCAGTATAATTTTCATGCAGCCAGCAGGGCTTCAGGTTGGAAAACTGCCTGAACCAATGCTTTCCAGGCCAATGGTATGAATGTAGCAAATGAGAACCATAGTGTACAATAATGAAAACTGTCACTCTGTCATGGAAAATTATCATGTCATGACTTACCCTCAAATTTTCCATTAGCAACCCTAATATTTCCTCCTCCTGGCTTGTTTACTTTTATCATAATCTTACAAAAAAAACTGTAGGAAAGAGAGGATTTAGGATATGAAGCTTGCCATTTCTTTACAATTAAGTTTCTTTTTAGATGGCTTCTAAAAAGCCAAATCTACATTTATAAACATAACTAAGTGTAAGTGAAAGTCGCTCAGTCATGTCGGACTCTTTGTGACCCCATGGACTATACAGTCCTTGGAATTCTCTAGGCCAGAATACTGGAGTGGGTAGCCTTTCCCTTTTCCGGGGGATCTTCCCAAACCCAGGGATCAAACCCAGGTCTCCCACACTGTGGGCAGATTCTTTACCAGCTGAGCCACAAGGAAAGCCCATAAACGTAACTAATGCTTGTAATTTATACTAATGGAAAATTGCACATACAATGCCCAACAATAGGAATTAGTTAAACAAACTGTGACCTTCTTATGAAAAAATATAATGTGGCCATTAGAAATTATACTTGAGAAGAATACTTGACGTTGTAAACTATTAAGTTAAAAAGGTTAGAAAATAACATAATAAAAATTTGCAAAGGAAGAGAGAGAGTAAACGCACAAAGAAAAAGAGCCTCTGAGCCTCCAAAGACAAAAAAAAACTATACACAGCTATTTACTCTAGCCAGTAAACTTGTTTTTTGGCAGGAGTAAGGGTTAGTCATTCTAAAGCTATATCAGAAGTAGGCTAGGATGGAGGAATTAAGTAAACAAATTTTGATTAGTGACAGCCAAGTTTCTCATGGGTAGAGAAAAGAATTACAATTTTTAAAAAGGGAAAGACTAAAATGAACTCTTGGTATTAAACTGGAATTGGAGGTATTGGAATGAACTCATGGTTTTATGAATACAAATGTTTTCCACATATCCAAACATGTACACACACACAAGTAGATAAACAGATACCGAAGTCTGTGCATATACATACTTACATTTCCTAGCTTTTCCCACTGAGGGGGCTTAGAGGGAATGACACCCAGGTAGCAATGAAGTCAATGAGCATCTCTAAAACCACTCTCTAACTACTTGTGAGCCTGTACTTATATAAATAGATAAACTAAATAAATAAATGGAGGAGAATGGAAATTCTGGGACTGATAGAAAAAGATCACAGTAGTAATAACTGTTTCAGGAGAACGCCTCCAATGACTGATGAAAATAATGTAGGAAGATCTGATGAGCAACAGGATAACTGCATAATCTCAAAGTTTCTTACCACAACGTATTAAGTTACAAAACGAGAAAAAAGTAGTTTTACAGTGGAGAAGCCTGGCAGATGCTACCTCAAGTGTACAAGTCAACATCTCTGGTAAGAACACATCCATGTCACAAGCCTCCTGATATGATATACCAAGAGGACAAAACATCACTTCTGTGGTATTCTTAACCAGTAGTATGTAACTTCAATGTGATTACGAGGAAATATCAGGCAAGCCCAAACTGAGGGACAGCTCTGTAAGACACCTGGCCAGTGCCCCTCACACGTGCTAATGTCCCGAACGTCAAGGAGACTGAAGGGGACGTGACAGCTAAGTGCTCTGTGGGATCCTGGACTGGATCCTGGAACAGAGAAAGGTATTAGTGGGATAAAATCCAAATGGACAGAGTTGGAATGAGGTCTGTAGATTAGTTAACAGGATCAGCACTGAGGCAAGATGCTAACATTAGGGGAAGACCAGTGCAAGACACGTGGGAATTTTATCGTACTATGTTTTACAAACTTTTAATGTCTGAAGTTACTTCAAAATGGAAAAAAATTAAAAAACATTTTTTTGAATTAAAAAATTTTTAATTCATCAACAAAAAAGAGTCTCATATTCATAGGGGTGAAGATATAACTACCATGAATGACTTTAAATTTAATATATTGCTTTTCCAAATTTTCTACAGTGACATGTATTACTTTTATAATTAAGACCTATTTCTCTTTAGATGTTGTTTAGATGGAGCAAAAAATTTTTAAGAAATATACAAGAAACAGTATATAAGAATATTTAAGTAGAGGTGAAAAGTACCTGACTGAATCTTTTCCTTAGAGTAAATTTAGAAACAGACTCCTTGCAAAATCACTAATTTCTATTATTTATAGCTTTTGAATCATTATTGACTGAGTGATGAAAAAGAAACTATGAATGAGTTGATACATATTATAGCTTTTATATATGATGTAAATACGAGCACCTGTAAGTATACCTGTAAGTACAAAATTTAATTTCCCCTGTAATGTCTCTCCAACCCTTCCTGACGCTGAGTTCATTAACAGGTCAGCCTTCGAGGAGGAGAAAAAATGGCTACAGGAAACACAAATGAGTATCTGAGGCCACAGCTAAAACTTTAGGAACTTTAACCTTCATTGATAAAGTGGGACTAATAAAGAGTGGCAAATCATCTTCCTAGAGAGATAAACCATATGTTAGCTACAAAAAAGGGTTAAAAAAATTTACTTGTGTATTATAGCCTTATAGCCCTTCTAATTCCTGATAGTTTGTGAATATTATATGAAACAGCTCTATTCTTTTAAATAATAAAATTAAGTTTTTTTCTCCCAATAATAAAATTGTTAGAAGTTCATTTGAAAACATTCAAACATTTTAGAAGAGCATAGAAAATAAATTAAAAATTACCCCAAATGATGTGACAGAGATGGCTACTGTTAATCTTTTGGTAGATACTATTCTGGATCTTCTGTCATTAGATATATATATTCATAAATTTTTGTAGATATTCTAGACAGATACAGAATTAATAAGAGGAACTGTAATATTTTGCAGTGTTCTATAACCTGAAAGATGCCTAGGTTATCTGTTAAGTCTTTAATTTTGTAAATGGCTATACATAAATCTAGGACTTCCCTGGTGGCTCAGATGGTAAAGTGTCTGCCTACAATGCGGGAAACCCTGGTTTGATCCCTGGGTTGGGAAGATCCTCTGGAGAAAGAAATGGCAAGAAGGAAATTCTTGCCTGGAAAATCTCATGGATGGAGGAGTGTGGTAGGCTACAGTCCATCGGGTCACAAAGAGTCAGACACAACTGAGCGACTTCACTCTCTCATACATAAATCTTCAGATTCATTTACTCTACCTTTAAAAACACCATGTCAAAGTCCAAGTGTTACTTGCTCAGTTATGTCTCGACTCTTTGCAATCTCATGGACTGACTTTAGCCCACCAGGCTTCTCTTTCCATGGAATTCTCCAGGCAAGAATCCTGGAGTGGGTAGCTGTTCCCTTCTCCAGGGGATCTTCTGGACTCAGGGAGAGAACCCAGTTCTCCCCCATTGTAGGCAGATTCTTAACCATCTGATGAATCACTAGGATAGCCCCAAGAATACTGGAGTGGGTTGCCATTCCCTTCTCCAGGGGATCTCCCCAACCCAGGGATCAAACCTAATTTTCCCGCATTTCAGGCAGGCAGATTCTTTACCATCTGAGCCACCAGAGAAGTCCTAAAAACACCATAAGTCCCTTGAAAACCTTAAAACTTGTTTTCGCTATAGAAATGTCCCAAAAGGCATAAAGTAGAAAATCAAAGTCTCTTATAAGCTCAATCCTTCAAGTGTGCTTCTCTTACCCTGCTCCTCTCACAGTTATCTCCCAGGAAATGGCAACTGCAGCTTTCTAGTGGCTCTGGAGAAAAGCTCTGGAATCATCTTTGGCTTCACGCTTTGCCTAAAAACCCTTGTTCAATTCATTAACAGATTCTCCTTAAAAAATATACAGGATCCAACTACTTTTCACCAGTCTTACCCACACCAACTTGGTCCAGCCACCATCATTTCTTGCCTAGCCTTATAGCTTTCAAGCTATAAAGTTCATAGATAACAATTTCAGATTCTGCATGGCAACTAACTAAGTAATATCACATGTCAAGGTTTTGTACAGTATCAGAGAATATCTACACTTTTCTGAAAAGGCTATACAAATACTCTTTATTCTTTAAATAACGTATCTGTCTGAGGCTGGATTTCCTCCAGATACTTCAATTAAAATATCATATTGTAACAGACTGCTTGTAAAAGATGATAAATGAATTGAGTTGACTTCTAGTGAGATATGAAAGATATTTGCAAAAATGTAAAACACCATTACACTTGTTTTCAAAATAGTTATTTCTTATGAAACATCATTAACATATAATGGGTTTATAACTGTTATTTTCAAATGAAGCAATATTTGAGAATTTCTGTTTGAATTAATATGGCAAATATTCATAGATATCTATACAACCACCATAACCATTAGTGAACCACTGCTCTACAGCTTCTCTCTCATTCAGAGTAAAACCAAAATCCCTACCATGGTTTACAAACTCCCTACATGACCTGACCCCATTTTCTCTATAGTCTCCATTCCCACCCTCTCTGATCTCATTTCAAACCACTCCTTTTCAACTTTTTTCCAATGGCCTCCTTCATTTTTCTTGAAGATACTCAGCAAGTTCCTACATGAATTGGGGCACTAGGTCTTCTAGGTGCTTAGAATCTATTCTAAACAGACAGCCCATGGCTCACCCCCTTCCCTTTCTTTCTTAAATGACTTCATAGGCAAAATGGCACCCTCCATCTTTCTCCATATTTCCTTTATTATACTTTATTACTATTTTAACAGAGCAGTGATTGCCACTTGACTTATATTTTTAATTGTCTGTCTTTTACTTCTCCAGTGAAAGCCCATTACAGCAGGGTCTCTTCTGTCCTGTTCACTGCTGTATGCTCAGAACCTAGAAAAATACCTGGTACTCAGTTTACCTTCAATAAATTTCGATGGAATGGATGGCTGAAACTGTCACCTTATTGCATTTACATTTTCTTTTCCTTCAAAAATTCTTGATTTGATTCACTAGGTTTTTCTCAATAATGCTACAATAAAAGTGTTTAAACACAAGTATATTTTCTTCTACAACAGCAGAAAAGAATCCAGAAAGAACAGGAGAAAATGTAGATAATTAGAAATGACTTTCATACCTGGCATACTCGGAGAGCTTGGTCCAACACTGTCTTGGTATCAGTGTCATAATCTGGGCAGGGCAGCATGGTTCGGCTGAGGTGTGCCTGCAGGAGGAGATGTGCTTTGGTGTGAGGGCTGTCAAATGAATGAGGATTCGACTCCAAGGGAAGACATTTTGCCAGTTCACTATTCATATGATCTTCATTGTGTCTTACTGGCAAATCAGTATATTCTTCTGCATCCTGAAAAAACATACAAATTCACATAGATACATATATTAATGTACTGGATCAAAAGTATAACAGCACCTGTACTTAGCTTTAACTACTAATATTTAAAACATACTTTAGAAAAACCTTTAAGATAATCATATCCCTTAAAATTCTGCTTTGCTCAATACTACTAATAATATCCAGGCTTCCTTAGTAGCTCAGACAGTAAAGCATCTGACTGCTATGCAGGAGACCTAGGTTCGATCCCTGAGTTGGTAAGATCCCCTGGAGAAGGAAATGGCAACCCACTCCAGTATCCTTGCCTGGAAAACCCCATAGACAGAAGAGCCTGGCAGGCTGTAGAGTCCATGGGGTCACAAAGAGTTGGACATGACTGAGTGACTAACACACACATATTAAGCAAAAGCTAGTAATTTATAATATATCTGAAATTCATGTATGATCTTATTTATACAGTCAACAAAAGTAATACAGATTGTAGTGAGCATCAAACACCATGCTTGACAGTGGGCCCACGGCAGTAAATCAGCAACTGAGAGTTCATCAGGAAAAAACAAGTTCTACAAAGTGGAAATGAATGCTATGATATGGTAAGTACAGAGTATTAAAGGGATAGTCAGTCTGGGGACTTAGGATGAGTGGAAGAAATAGGCAGGGCTGGGAGAAAGGTGGCTGAGGATAGGACTGGTGAGGTAAGAAAATGGTAAAGATCAGGATCGTTAACTTAAGACTTACTATGATAAATTAGATTAAAATAAAATTGTTCATACTTGGCGGTTTCCAGTTCCACATGCAAGGAGCATAGAAGCCACCACTCCGTCATAACAAGTAAAAAGCTGAACAGGCTGACATTTTGCTATAAGCAGAAACTAACACAACACTGTATATCAATTATACATCAATTAAAAAAAAAAGAGCAGAAGAGATTGAAAAAACCAACAACATATGGTCTTGGATCCATATGAGAAGGGAGGACACAGGACAAACTGCTGTCCCCAAGGCTGGAAAATGCAGGGAGTCATGGCTAAGAGGAGCAGAGACTCATAAGCAGAAATGTCACAGGAATAAGTGAAGGTAAGAAACCCTGAACTGTAACTGATGAATTATGGGAGATTCAGTGTGGGCAACTCCAAGAGCTGAAAGCTCCATGGGGACTAAGTTGTAGGGGCCTCACAATACGATGAGATTTACCTTCAGGAGCCCAACCAGATTCCTATAGTCAATACCAGAGAAAAATCCCCTTGGACTTCTGGCAAGGGGAGGGGAAAAGAACCATTCTGAAATATGCCAGAGCACTCTGTCCTTCTTAGCAAGGCCAGCTCTCAGGAGAACTAGTTAACTGGAGCCTAACCCGCTGGGATATTATCAGAACCTATCTGACCTGGATAAGGGAAATACCTAACTGTAACCAGTTCCAGCTTTGCACATGGAAGAATGGAATATCCCACTCTAGCCCAAGCTAGCCATCTTATCCCACCAAAGGTGGGAGGGTAGAAAAAAACTGAGAAACAGATGTGAAATTCACAGTTTAGAGTCACTATAGACATGGGGCCTGATCACTGGACCAGAGGATATTCCCCCTACACCTCTGTGCCCCACCTCACTGCATTACAAAAGGCCTATTTACTGCAGCTCTTTTTACCCAATACACTATGTCCAGCTATCAAGAAAAAAGGTATATCAAAAGGCTAAAAACACAGTTTGAAGAAACAGAGCCATCATCAGAACCAGACATGGCAGGGACGTTAGAATTATCAGAGCAGGAATTTAAAACAACTATGATTTATAATGCTTTATATGCTAAGAGCTCTGACAGGTAAAACAGACAGCATGTAAAAACAGATGAGGGCTTCCCTGGTCAAGAGCCCATCTGCAATGCAGGAGATGTGGGTTTGATCCCTGGGTCAGGAAGATCTCCTGGAGAAGGAAACCCACTCAAGTATTCGCGCTTTGGAAATCCCATGGACAGAGAAGCCTGGCAGGCTACAGTCCATGGGGTTGCAAAGAGCTGGATGTGACTAAGCACACAAGAATAGATGAACAATAGAAGTGGAGAGATGGAAATCCTAGAAAAGAGCCAAAGAGAAATGCTAAAGACAAAAACACTAACAGAAATGAAGAATGCTTTCGGTGAATTTATTGATAGACTGGACGTGGCTGAGGAAAGAATTTTTGAGCTAGAGGATATAACAATCATATCTCTAAAAACTGAAAAGCAAAGAGAACAAAGACTGAAAGAGACACAAGGTGATATCCAAGGACTGTGGGACAATGACAAAAGATGTAACATATATATAATGGGAACATCAGAAGGAGAAAAGAGAAAGTAAGAGAACAAACAGCTGAAACAATGACTGAAAATCCTTCCCCCTCCCCATTAATGTCAGACACCAATCCACAGGCAAAAAAATCATGTTAACTATACAGGAACAAAGGTAAATGTTACTTCTGAATTACTCACCTCAGAAACCATGCAAGCAAGAAGAGAGTGGCATGAAATATTTAAAGTGTTGAGAAAAAAAATTCCACCAATCTAGAGGTTCTATACCCTGTGAAATTATCCCTCAAAAGGGATGGAGAAATATAACTTTCTCAGACAAATAAATACTGAATTAATTTATTGGCAACAGACTGGTAGAATGGCCTTGCAAGTAATATAAGTTCTCTGCCGAGGAAGAAAATAATATAGGTTCAAAATTTGGTACTGTATAAAGAAAAGAAGAACACTGAAGAAGGAATAAGTGAAGGCAAAAATAAAAAACTTTCATTTTTCTTATTAACTGATCTAACAGACAATACTTAGTTCAAAATAATAACAATGTATTCAATCATGTATGCTTATGCATATGTCTTATGCTTATGTATATGATTTGTATATAAGTGACATGAACAATAGCAATGAAACAAGAAATGGAAGGAATTATGACTATTTTGTTATTATACTTATGTTACCCGCTAGTGTATACTGCTACTTGAAAGTGGAATTCAATTATTTGGAAAAGTACATTGTAAACTCAAGGGTAACCACTAAAAAAAGTGCCCCTACCACTATATATATAAAACTGATATGCTAAGAGAGTAGAAAATGAAATCATATAAAATGCTCAAAAAAGACAACAAAAGACAAAACAGGAACATAGGACAAGGGCAACAAATAGAAAACAGTAATAAATATTTGTTGAATATCCACCTTATGAGGGACACAGACATTATTCAGCCACATAAATGCAACTGTGATATGATTATAAATTCCATGAAGAAAAAAATATGTAAAAGGGCATGAGAATTTAGCAAAGAAATCTGACCAAGTTAGGACGGTCATAAAGGTTTCTTGAAGGAAAAGGCAGATAGGCTGGTACTGAAGATGAGCAGATGGTACCTAGATGAAGAGAGACGTGAATAGTGTTCCTGGAACCAGGACATTTAACAGAAATATTACAATAATCATGACATTTTCTCATGAATTACGTCTCTTGTCTTACTGTGTTTTGTAAGTCAAAAATATCACAGCTGCTTTACACTATTTTGAACGTTGTCTTCACCAGTTTGTGCTGCTTTATGTAAGAAGTGTATACTGACATGTAGCAGTTAATAATGTTTTGCCTCTATGAGTCATCTTGGATTTCTTTTTATACGTCATTTCAACTCTTTCCTATTCTCTCTGAAGTCATCTGCCAAAGAAGGACCAGTTATACATGGCAGGGCTATTATTTTTGATTTCAGGTGAATTTCAGGGGTGATACATTGTCACCTCATGACTGACATATCTCAACCTAGTATCTGGGCTCCATTCAAATCCCCATCAAAGCCTGTCCATCTCAGCCTTGCCAAATGGCTTAAGGAAAATGCAACAGCAGATAAGGAAGAAGATGGTTCAGAAATCTAAAACATGACCTTTTATTTCAAAAAAATGAAGTGATGTCAGTGAAAACAATTTATATAAATAATTATTTTCAGTGCAGAATAAAATACTGCTATTCAGAGAAGAGGACTGAAGAAAATTGGATGTGTTGGAAAGTTTCCTGAAAGAGATAGTGTTCGTTCGAGGCTTAGAATAATTTGAAGAAGAGGAGAGAGGGAGAGAGATTCCTTGCGTTCCAGGCGCAGAAAATAATACGCGCAGATCCATAAAAACAGATAAGGAGTGGTCTGAGGTTTGAGCCCCAGGGATGAGGAGAATGATGATGCTATTAATAACAGAGAGGCTGGGAACACTCAGTGAGCAGGAGCTTTCTGTTAAGCGTGCAAAATACACTTAAAGAAAGGACTACAATCCAGATAGTTGCGTGGAGGTGGAAGGAGAAGAAATCAGCTTTAAATCTGTTTCACAATTTAAAATTTATTTATGTTTAGATTTCTTTATACTGTTCAAAAAATATAACCACCTCTGATTCATTGGGATCACTGACTCAATGGACATGAGTTTCAGCAAGCTCTGGGAGATGGTGAAGGACAGGGAAGCCTGGCATGCTGCAGTCCATGGGGTCACAAAGTGTCAGACATGACTGAGCGGCTGAACAACAACAACTGATCTTTTACCAAAAGAAAATTGAATAACTATTTTAATACTGACAACTGTATTGGTTCTCCAGGTTTCAGATATGTAGGAAACAGGTTTAGACTTATAAATTACATGAAAAGTTAAATTAAAATCAAATTATATGGAAAGTAAGGATTTGGCTAAAAGCACTAATTAGTAGTATTACCTAAGTAATCTACTTCCCTCTGTACAATCCTGTTCACATTTTATTATATACGTTACACACTCCTCTTTCCCACAGTGTGTGTGTGAGAGAGAGGGAGAGAGACACACAGAGAGAAACAGATAGATTAGGTATCAATTGACTGATTAGCAGGCAACAATATAAACTAGGCATTTCCCAGTCTTAGTTCGCGAATACTTCTGAGAGTGCGACATATGATTCTAGTACCCAAAGACGCACATTTTTTCATAAAGCTTGACTTCCAAATGCAAGCAACTACTTCGTTTGGTGCTAAAGAAACAATGATCTGCTCTAATACTAGAGGGAAAACCAGTGGTGTCAAAGTCAATGAGAACTGGCGTATCTGAACAAGACTGACTACTCAAAATTATGCTTATTTTACTTTTAGGGTTATTTTCAGGTAACTTTTATCATTAGTGCCTCTTAATGTATTTGCTTACTTTAGAATCTAAAGTGTATGTAAGATGTGACTCCACTGTTCTCCAAATCATGCCAATTCTGCTTGAATTACCCCCGATTTATTGCTTTAATCCCCTGCTTCACCAGGACTATGAATGTGCTCACTGCCAGCAGTATCAGTATCAGATGAGTCTGCTAACAGCTGAGTACATTTTAGGTTGGAAAAAATGCTCTGCAGTGGAGAGATCTTTCTAGGTTGATTAGGGGAGCAATCAAATCTTTAATGTAGATTACTCAGTGATCTTACTGAAAAATTTAATTCAGTGATGGATTTTCTTGGTGCATAAAAGCAATCGAAGAGTACCTTTGTTAATTAAGCCAAGGGGTCCTTAATTTCTTTGCAAAATCTATATACTTTAATAATAAAAATGAAAAAT
Source organism: Oryx dammah (assembly GCF_014754425.2). Taxonomy (NCBI): domain Eukaryota; kingdom Metazoa; phylum Chordata; class Mammalia; order Artiodactyla; family Bovidae; genus Oryx; species Oryx dammah. Next base: position 36,802,632 of record NW_024070188.1, on the reverse strand, counting down.
ACTTTAATAAACACAATGCACAATGTCTTAGTCATTTGTTTACCAAATATTTAGCATATATTATTGCTGTGTACCAAATGGTGGAAAAAAAAAAAGACATGATTGATCCCCTACTCTTATTAAGCTTCACAGTCAAATGGGGGAGCTAAACCTTAATCAAAATTGACCATGAATAAATGTAAAATGACAACTGGACAAGTAAGGAAGGGGTACAAATAATAACCGTAGGTCAGAGGGAATGCATCTTTCAGGAGGTTATGACTGAGCTGAAAGACAGTAAAAAGAAAATTTTTTTAAGGTAAAAAAGGGAAAGTGATAGGATAAGGCTCAAACTTGACTTCAAAAAGAGGGACACAGTCTCTTACTACAGGAAAACACTTAAGAATACATGCATGGATTTGAGTATTTGATATGATTCTTTTGATACCAGGGCTTCCCTAGTAGCTCAGTGGTAAACTGCCTGCCAATGCAGGAGACGCAGGTTTGACGCAGGTTCCCGGGGTTGCGAAGATCCCCTGGAGGAGGGAACGGCAACTCAGTCCAGTATTCTTGCTTGGGAAATCCCATGGTCAAAGAAGTTTGGTGGGCTACAGTCCACAGGGTTGCAAAAAATGTTGGACACGACTTTGTGGCTGTGGGCTTCCCTGGTTCCTCAGCTAGTGATCAATCTGTCTGCATTACAGGAGAACCTGGTTCAATTCCTAGGTCGGAAAGATCCACTGGAGAAGGGATAGGTTACCCACTCCAGTATTTTTGGGCTTCCCTGATAGCTCAGACAGTAAAGAATCTGCTTGCAATGCGGGAGATCTGGATTCGATCCCTGGGTTGGGAAGATCCCCTGGAGAAAGGAACATGCTATCCACTCCAGTATTCTGGCCTGGAGAATTCCATGGATAGAGGAGCATGGCAGGCTACATGGGATTGCAAAGAGTCAGAGATGACTGAGTGACTTTCACTTCACTTCACTTTGATTAGTAATGTCGTTTTCATTATTAAATTTTACAAAGACACTGTGAGATCTTCAAAGAGGTGACATTTGATTTATGTTTAAAAATATCAAATCAATAATAGTTTCTGTAATTAAAAATTATCCATAATTAAATGAAGTCTCATCAAAAGCTATTACTTCCTTTGAGGGTCCCTCCTTTTCTGTTTCCACTGTTTGAATTGAAGGGGAATCCAAAGAATGTAGCAAGTAATTCATCCCCTAAGAAATGTTACAGATCATGAGGGTGGTATGCACGGTGTGAGGTGGCAGAGAGAACACTGGGTCTGGGAACTGATGTAACAGGTGGATTTTCAGCTCTGCCATTTATAAGTTATGTGACCTTCTGAGAATAACTGAACCTAAGTCCCAAATTCCTTATCTTAAGTTGGGACTTGGTGTGAAGATTCAATGTGATAGTGTTTATGAAACCACTTAAAAACTGTTAAGAGTCTGTATAAATGTCAGGCATTATTACTATAATAATCCCCATACCTCATACTATAGAGAATGTTAACTGAGGCTTAAGATTCAATTATTTGAATTTTGTTCTACAGTTTTCAGTTATAAACCTTTGTTTACAATTATATAAAAATACTTCCCTATCTAAACTGACATTTAATTAACTCACTTTAAAAATATCATGATTCTTAAATATTTTTCAAAGAAATAGGTTATTATTATTTTTTTAACTGATGCTTTACTAGTAGGGGCACACTCATTTTATCCAAGTAATCATACAATTTTTATGTAACTGTGTTACAGAAAATATCGATTCTTTGAAAGACAATATTGTCAGTACAAGACAGCCAAATTAAAGATAAAATATTCAGAAATTATATCCTCTTGAACTACAGGTTTGATACTGGAGGTTTTAGTCTCCAATCTCCACCTTGGTTTCTTTTAAATTGCATTAATTAAATGTTCACAAAAGCATATCAGTGTGTGTTAAGGAAAGATGCTCTTTTCAATCTTCTTCAGTGAACTAAGTCAAAATACAATGAAGAGACAGGGAAGAGAGAGAACCATTTATATGACACACTTGCTGCAACTTTTCTGAAGAAAAAGTGTTATGGATAGTTACAGTACTCTGAAATCCTACAGTATTTTCTACTTAAAACTTAAATGCTATGGCCCACAAGAATGAAACAAAAATACTGATTTTTAGATCAATTAGAATAAATAAAAACATTATTAGCATTTTGAATTTAATTTTTTGTGGTTCATTTAAAATAAAGACATGGCGGAAGACACTGCTGTTTAACCCTCAATTGTTCCACCAGACCCTTCTGTGAAAACCATGATTATTTATTCCTGGCATTTCAGTTCACAATTTTTCTGAGTTCTTAAGAATATGGTGTGTTTGCTTCACCACTTTACTTAGCTCTCACTTCCTTCAAGTATTTTATTCTGTGTGTTTCAGGATACTTACAAAGGAGATTTTTTATTTAGATTGATTAGGAAAGCAGCAGACCCAGGATCTACAGAGAGAGTTAGTAAAATAATAAAATCCCTGCTTAAAAACAAATGGGCAAACAAAACCCCTTTCTAGCCTCTTCTTCCACAGTAAGATACTCTATTTATCTCCAAATTGCTCCTCTAATTCTAAACAACTTGTCCAGTTAATTTCCTGTGTGTGATCACTGACTATAAGTGAGGTTCATTTGCTTATCTACATCATGTAGGTAATTAAAGGAAATTGAAAGTGGGCAATGAAGCTTTTATGCAACTGGGATTGAAGCTGAATGGAGGGCAGTGAGGTCAGTGGAGCCCATTATACTTTCATGTGAGAGGCTGGTTTGTCTGCCCTGTCCTTGTTTACTGTTGGCTGGACAGGTTACTAACTGCAAATCTATGTCTCTGATTTGCCCAGCTGTCCTTGAATAAAGACATCTTCCCTGCAAATGTTGAGTGACAGTGATTGACAATCTATGAGGAACTCTGCTTGCAAACTCCTGCTACTGTTTTTCGATTGCAAAAGAGAAATCAGAATAAAGAAACACCTTTCATAATCACATCAAATGGGCCCTGCTGTTCACTCAATAGTTTTCATTTTGTTTCCCTTTTCACCAAAAACCTCAATCTGTTTGACAAATGCCATAAACTCAGCTACTCCACATAAAGTAAAAACAAACAAACAAACAAAAACAACCCATAAACATATATATGTATGCTACTACATTTTGCTTGTATATTTACACTGATTTTCAGTTCAGTTCAGTTCAGTCACTCAGTCATGTCTGACTCTTTATGACTCCATGAACCACAGCATGGCAGGCCTCTCACTGATTTTAGCTTAGTGAAGATATACACTCTTACATAATGATACGTTCACACCACTGTATCACTGACCTATTTTGCTTGTTCTTGGAAGAACAATCTGGCCAGTCTATACGGATGAGGTATGTCTTTCAGAGATTAGGAGCACTTGGGTTTAGTTAGGACTTGGGTACCTTTATTCAATATGGAAGTCTTACATATCCTTGTGGCCCTTAAATTTGCTGATCATACAGCTTACTTTTTAGATTTGTTAACAAGAAGCTTATCAAATATGCAGCATATACACTGCTTTTTCTCTTTAGTGAACATGTATGAACAAATGAGTTCTGTTTGTTTATGTGTGACTGTGTTTACTCTAGCTGCAGGGACAGTAAGAGTCTGCTTCACCTAAGCAAATCACTGAGGTAACAAATAGCTAGAACAGGTTGCTGCGTGGTCTTGGGTAAGCCTGACGTAACAGGAAACTAGCACTTTTATGTTGCTGGACACATCACTGCCTGCATTGAACACACTAAGCAGAACAGGTTAAGACGGCACCTGGACAGTGGGGATGGTAAACCCGACCAAGGTGAGCGACTAAAGATGCCTTATGCTGTAACGATCTCTGTCATGGGAAAAGCAAAACATACAAAGTTAATGACTTCCAGACTTTAAGTAGCACTTGATTAATCTGTAACATTCTGAGGCATTAAAACAAACCAAAATTAGTTTCTCACATTCCAACACTTTTTTGGCCACTGAAGCTGTAGAAAGAGCATTTCAGTAAATTTCCCAGATAGGAACCCTGTTTAATTTCTGTGCCTTTCTGAAGGATTAAATTAATTTGTCTATTATATATTTTATAATAATATTTAAAAAATAATCTGGCATTTCCTGATCCAGGTCTAGCTATATTAAGGGATAAAAAAAAATGCCTCTTTATTTTTATCTTTATTACTCCAGATTACCTTTTATTCAACCATTAATCTATGAAAAAACTGATATACTTATTTTCTAAATCATATATATATTTAAGCAGTATTGTTTCTAACCTTAAGACTTATATTTTTATTCAAATTATCTGTTCAAAGTGGATAAATTATCAAAGTGAAAGTGAAGTCGCTCAGTTGTGTCCGACTCTTTGCGACCCCATGGACTGTAGCCTACCACACTCCTCCGTCCATGGGATTTTCCAGGCAAGAGTACTGGAGTGGGTTGCCATTTCCTTCTCCAGAGGATCTTCCCGACCCAGGCATCGAACCCAGGTCTCCTGCATTGTAGGCAGACGCTTTACCATCTGAGCCACCACAGAAGTCCATATATAATAATTTATATACCACTATAATAAATAAAGTTCATCTCTAAAATAGAAGACTGCTAAAAACTAGACTTACATGGAACTTATAATGACCTCAAAGTGCAGTGAGAGATATACCAGGAATGAACTTAAAAAGTAACACAAGAGCCCCTTGGTTATAAAACATTTATTGGAAAATGGTAAAACTACGATCTAGTTAAGCAATAAAATATTTGTCCAACATGCATATAATTTGCTTTACTGGAATAAAGTATCAAAATAATTTTATCATATGCAGATGGCAAACATGTAAACACTGACAGATATACTTGTAATTACTCATAGATCTATGTGTGTTTCCTGTCAGGCCTTATGTTGAGAATATGTGTCTGATTTATATCAATGTCTTAAACTTATGGACATATGTTTGGCCTTCAACCAATTAGGGCAACCACAGAATCATTTGCCAAAAATAAATATGAACAAGAAATAATACCTTATTCTTTCCATTTTAAGAATGACCACCTGGTTGACAGCTGGATTTTAAGGGATCTTACAATAGTGAGTACCAGTAGGTCTGTTATACTTAAAATAGTTTCAGTGGTAAGAAAACTTCTATTTCCCAGGATTTATAGCTAAGTTCTTAAAAAATTGTTCTTTGATGAAACTTAAAAAAATTCCTCAGTTTTCAAGGATATAATAAAAATGCTTTATAGCTTAACAATGTTTAGATATTTTCCTCTTAAGAATAAAAATCTCGAGGCTATCAGGTTTGAATCCTAAAAGGGAATAACTGAGATTAGCAGCAATATATAATAATTATGCATGGTTAAATGTCACATTTTGCAATCCATCTTTAAAAGCTATAAACAAACTTTATTTTTACAACTTGCTCCTGTCTTTAAAACTTCGCATTTTTACTAAGGCAACTTTTTTTTTTATAATTTGCATTTCTATAGGCTATAATGACAATAAAAAAACATGCAAAAAATTAAAAAATAAAACGCAAAGTGGAAACATTAAAATACTTCTAATCTACTTAACAGCTACTGTATATCTTTCTCCCAGGAGTTAAGATATACATATACAAAAAGCAAAATAAATCTAATAGTGAAATATCAAAATACGCCAATATACAAGAAACATAACAAGATAATACAGGAATGATTGATGAACGAATGAAACAAACATTGGTGTCATGAATTTAGAAAAAGTAGCAACCACTGCATCTAAAAATAAGAAAATATTTTAGAGCCAAAATGCTATGGATGAATGTTAGACACATTGTCTAGGTGAGAATCATAGCAAAAGTGTGAAGCTGACATCCATATAGCATGTTTATAGGTGAGAGTAAGAAGGTTCAGACTGAAAAGGCAGGTTGTGAAGTGGATACCGAGGTTAAGAAAATAATGCTTTAAAATCTACATAATTTTAGATTTCTAAGGGGAGAAATGATGCAAATGATGTTCTAAAAGAAATAAACAGATAAATGAGTTGGTGGATTAGAGGAGATAGAAACTAAAGCAGGAAGATCATTTAGGAGACTGGTGAGCACAATTGTTTTGAAACAGGGTGATGAGAACTCTGACAGGAGCTGAAGAGTGAACCATCAACCATCTTTAAAAAGTCCGAGAAACTTGAGAAAACAATTATGAAGAAATACTCTTAGTAATTTGTATAATGTGTGGAACTGAAGAGGACAAAAGTAGGAGTCTTGGATTTCTCGAAGGAATTCATCTTGGAGGTGTGAAAGAATGCAAAGACAACCGACTGACAAAATCAGGACAGCAATTTTGGGAACAGTGAAAAGGAAGATTGAGACATTGTGAGTCTGGGTCACAGAGGGACACTGAAGTGGGAATGTCCAGTGAGCACGCAGAAGTTGGAACCATGGTTTGCAAGAGAGGTCAAGATGAGTAGACTATGCTATGAGGCTCATCCATTTAAAGGCAGCACTTTAAACGGTAACTGTGGTGAGACCTGGCAGAGTACATAGGAAAGCAAGGGAAAAAAAAAAAAATTTGAGAACAGCTAAGTTTAGACACAGGAAAAGGAACCAATGTCAAACAATAAGAAGAAGAATGGGATAAGATGTGAAAGAACATTTTGAAAGATGAAGAGAGTATCAAGAAGCAACCTGTGTCTGTCAAATGCTATAAAAGATCAAAGGGAGTGAGCAGTAACAAAAGACAATAGCACTGCAGGGAGCTGTGAAAAATTCGAGTAATACCAACCCAGATTGCAGGAAGTTACAAATAAATGGATGGAAAAGAGAAGGAAACACGTTGAGATTTCATTTTTTATTTTGGCAGTGAATAGGAGAAAGAAAATGAGATGGTAATTTGAGGATGTTAAAACCAAATAAATAGGTTTCTTCTTGTTTAGACTAAGGGTGACCTATAAAGGTTCAGAAGTACCTTTTTTTTTTTTAAGTTAAAAAATTTATTTTAAAGTTTATAAGAAACAATGCCAAGAGATCTACTGAGAAAATTGTACAACAAAAGAGTTATGAGGGGGAGAACCAGTGGAGTACTAGAGCCAGCTAGTGAAAATCAATTGTTATCTATTTTTAAGAATATACTGGATTTTATCTATTCATAGTTTGGATTGTTTCCGCTTTTTAACTGCTATGAATAAAATATCTGTGTGTAAGTTTTTGTTTGAACATGTTTTGATTTCTTTGGGTATATACTTAGAAGTGGAACTGGAACACCATATGGTAATTCTGCTCAACATTTTGAGGAACAGTCAGTTTCCCAAAGTGGCAGCACCATTTTGCATTCTCACCAGCAATGGATGAAGAGTTCTAGTTTCTCCACATCTTCACCAATACTTTGTCTGTCTTTTTGGTTATAATCATCCTAGTAAGTACAAAGTGGTATCTTACTGTGGTTTCAATTTGCATTTTTCTATTAATTACTGATATTAAGCATCTATTTATGTGCTTATTACTCATCTGTATATCTTCTTTGGCGAAATGTCTATTCATATCCTTTAAAGTTGAGTCATTTATTTTTTATTATTGAAATGAAAAATTCTTAATATATTCTGGATGCAAGTCTTTTATCAGCTACATGATTTGCAAATACTTTCTTCCATTTGGTAGGCTATTTTTACACTTTCTTGACAGTAGCACTTGCAGCACAAGAACTTTTTTTAATAAAGTCTAATTTATCTACTTTTTTCTTTTGTTACTTGCACTTTTGGTGTTTTATCTAAAAAGCCACTACCCAACCCAAGGTGAGGAAAACTTAAATCTTTTTACTTTTTGCAAACAGTAGTATAGTTTTAGCTACTACATGGTTAATTTAGAGTTAATATTTGTGTATGGTGTGAGGGAGGGGTCCAGTTTTATACTCTTGTATGCATATATCCAATTACTTCAGTAGCATTTGTTGGAAAGACTATTCTTTCTCCATTTTATTGGTTTGGCACTCTGGTATAAAATCAATTGATTATAACATAAGAATTTATTTCTGCACTCTATTCTATTTCATTGATCTATAAGGTCATTGATCTATAAGGCCGTCCTTTTGCCACATTATTTTGATTAGACTAGCTTTGTAGTAAGTTTTGAATCAAGAGGTATGAGTCTTCCAACTTTGCTCTTCTTTTTTAAAACTGCTTTGGCTGTTTGCCTAGAAGGAAATGGCAATCCACTCCAGCACTCTTGCCTGGAAAATCCCATGGACGGAGGAGCCTGATAAGCTACAGACCATGGGGTCGCAAAGAGTTGGACATGACTGAGCGACTTCACTTTCACTTTGCTTTCCATATGAATTACACAGTATCAGCTTCTCAACTGTTGAAAAAAAGTCAGCTGGGATTTTTGATAGAAATTGTGTTGAACCAGTAGATGAATATAAAGAGTATTGCCATCTTAACAATATTAGTCTTCTGGTTCATGAACATGGGATATATCTTCATTTATTTAGATCTTCATTTATTACTTTCAACAGTGTTTTATAGTTTTCAGTGCACAGGATTTACACTGCCTTGGTTATATTTATTCCTAAATATTTTACTCTTTTTGATGCTGTTCTAAATTAAATCACCTTCTTGATTTTGTTTCAGATTTTTCATTTCTAGTGTGCAGCAATATAACTGATTTTTGTATATTGTTCTTATATCCTGGAAATCTTGCTAAATATTTTTATTAACTGTAATAATATTTTGGTGAATTCCTTAAGGCTTTTCTATATACAAGATCATGTTTTCTGGAATTGGAAACAGTTTCACATCTTCTTTTCCAATTTGGATGCCTTTAATATCTTTTGTCTTTGGAAGGAACGATGCTAAAGCTGAAACTCCAGTACTTTGGCCACCTTATGCGAAGAGTTGACTCATTGGAAAAGACTCTGATGCTGGGAGGGATTGGGGGAAGGAGGAGAAGGGGACGACAGAGGATGAGATGGCTGGATGGCATCACTGACTCGATGGACGTGAGTTTGAGTGAACTCCAGGAGTTGGTGATGGACAGGGAGGCCTGGCGTGCTGCAATTCATGGGGTTGAAAAGAGTTGGAAATGACTGAGCGACTGAACTGAACTGAATATCTTTTACTTCCCTAGTTGCCCTAGCTAGAGTCTACATTACAATGTTCAATAAAATGGTGAGAATTGACATCCCCATCTTGTTTCTGATTTAGGAAGAAAACGTCCAGTTTTTCAACATTCAGCATGTGGTCAGCTGAAGGTTTTTCGTAGATGTCCTTTGTCAGGTTGAGGAAACTCAACTGTATTCCTTTGTGTTGAGTGTTTTCATCCTGAAAGGGTGTTTGATTTTTGACAAAAGTTTTTTCCTCTATTGAGATAATCATGTGGTTTCCTCCCCCTTTACTCTATTAAAATGTGAATTACATTAATTGTCTTTTGGATGTTAAATAAAGCTTGAATTCCTGGAATAGATCCCAGTTGGTCATGGTGTATAATCTTTTTACTCTGCTGCTGGATTTAGTTTGCTACTATTTTGTTGAGGATTTTTACATCTATATTCACAAATGATATTAACCTATGATATCCTCATTTGGCTTTGGTGTCAAAGTAATATTGGCCTCATAAAATGAGTCGGGAGGTGTTCTCTCATATTTTTTAAAGAATTTATATTTACGTAGAATTGATATTAACTGCTAGAATGTTTGGTAGAATTCATCAATAAAGTCATTCGAGCCTGGGCTTTTCTTCATGGGAAGTTTTAAAGTTACTAATTCAATCTCTTTCTTGTTAAAGGTCAAATTTAGATGTTCTATTTTTCTTGAGTCAATTTTCGTAGTTTGTGTCTTTTTAGAAGTTTTTCCATTTTATCTAAATTATACAATTTTTTTTGCATATAGTTGTTTATAGTATTCCCTTAGAATCTTTTTTATTTCTGTAAAGTTACCCCTGTTTTGTTACCAGTTATAAGTGACTTGAATGTTCTGGTTTGGTTTTTTTTTCTTAATTAGTTTGGGTAAAGATTTGTCATTTTTGTTGACTTTTTTAAAGAATTAACTTTTGGTTTTATTGACTTTCTCTACTGACTTTATATATTCTTTTTCATTTCTTTCAATGCAAATCTTTAATCTTCTGCTTATTCCTCCTTTCCCAGCTTCTTAAATTAGGTAAGCTCGCTGATTTGAGGTATTTTTAATATAGGCATTTATAATTATAGATTTCCCAAATTATGTTCTTTATTTATGCAGAGGTTTTCATTACATGAGTATTCATTATCTGAATCTGCTGTAAAGGTATACAAACAAGCAAGAGTCATAATGCAACTATTCTTAAACATTTCAACGAATTAAAAATGTCAACAAACATTCTTCTTACTTGAACATTATCATTTATTTCTAGCTATCAGTCAACAATTCTGTCAGTCTCTTACTGTCTAAAGATGGAGAAGTTCTATACAATCAGCAAAAATAAGACCCGGAGCTGACTGTGGCTCAGATCATGAACTCCTTATTGCCAAATTTAGACTTAAATTGAAGAAGGTGGGGAAAACCACTAGACCATTCAGGCATGACCTAAATCAAATCCCTTATGATTATACAGTGGAAGTGACAAATAGATTTAAGGGACTAGATCAGAGTGCCTGATGAACTATGGACAGAGGTTTGTGACACTGTACAGGAGACAGGGAGCAAGACCATCCCCAAGAAAAAGAAATGAAAAAAAGAAAATGGTTGTCTGAGGAGGCCTTAGAAATAGATATGAAAAGAAGAGAAGCCAAAAGCAAAGAAGAAAAGGAAAGATATAAGCATCTGAACACAGAGTTCCAAAGAAGAGCAAGAAGAGATAAGAAAGCCTTCTTCAGTGATCAAAGCAAAGAAATAGAGGAAAACAACAGAATGGGAAAGACTAGAGATCTTGTCAAGAAAATTAGAGATACCAAGGGAACATTTCATGCAAAGATGGGCTCGATCAAGGACAGAAATGGTATGGACCTAACAGAAGCAGAAGATATAAAGAAGAGGTGGCAAGAATACACAAAAATATACAAAAAGGATCATCACAACCCAGATAATCATGATGGTGTAATCACTCACCTAGAGCCAGACATCCTGGAATGCAAAGTCAAGTAGGTCTTAGGAAGCATCACTACAAACAAAGCTAGTGGAGGTGATAGAATTCCAGTTGAGCTATATCAAATCCTAAAAGATGATGCTGTGAAAGTGCTGCACTCAATATGCCAGCAAATTTGGGAAACTCAGCAGTGGCCACGGGACTGGAAAAGGTCAGTTTTTATTCCAATCGCAAAGAAAGGCAATGCTAAAGAAGGCTCATACTACCACATAATTGAAGTTATCTCACACGCTAGTAAAGTAATGCTCAAAATTCTCCAAGCCAGGCTTCAGCCAATATGTGAATCCTGAACTTTTAGATGTTCAAGCTGGTTTTAGAAAAGGCAGAGGAACCAGAGATCAAATTGCCAACATCCACTGGATCATTGAAAAAGCAAGAGAGTTTCAGAAAAACATCTATTTCTGCTTTATTGACTATGCCAAAGCCTTTGACTGTGTGGACCACAATAAACGGTGGAAAATTCTGAAAGAGATGGAAATACCAGACCACCTGACCTGGCTCTTGAGAAATTTGTATGCAGGTCAGGAAGCAACAGTCAGAACTGGACATGGAACAACAGACTTGTTCCAAATAGGAAAAGGAGTATGTCAAAGCTGTATATTGTCACCCTGCTTATTTAACTTCTATGCAGAGTACATCAGGAGAAACGCTAGGCTGGAGGAAGTACAAGCTGGAATCAAGCCAGGAGAAATATCAATAACCTCAGATATGCAGATAACACCACCCTTATGGCAGAAAGTGAAGAAGAACTAAAGAGTCTCTTGATGAAAGTGAAAGAGGAGAGTGAAAAAGTTGGCTTAAAGCTCAACATTCAGAAAATGAAGATCATGGCATCTGGTCCCATCCCTTCATGGCAAATACATGGGGAAACAGTGGAAACAGTGGGTGATTTTATTTTTTGGGGCTCCGAAATCACTGCAGATGGTGATTGCAGCCATGAAATTAAAAGACGCTTACTCCTTGGAAGGAAAGTTATGACCAACCTAGACAGCATGTTAAACAGCAGAGATATTAATTTGTCAACAAGTTCCGTCTAGTCAAGGGTACGGTTTTTCCAGTATGGATGTGAGAGTTGGACTATAAAGAAAGCTGAGCACTGAAGAATTGACGCTTTTGAACTGTGGTGTTGGGGAAGATTCTTGAGGGTCCCTTGGAATGCAAGGAGATCCAACCAGTCCATCCTAAAGGAGATCAGTCCTGGGTGTTCACTGGAAGGACTGACGTTGAAGCTGAAACTCCAATACTTTGGCCACCTGATGCAAAGAGCTCACTCATTTGAAAAGACCCTGATGCTGAGAAAGATTGAAGGTAGGTGGAGAAGGGGACAACAGAAGATGAGATGGTTGGAAGGCATCACCGACTCAATGGACATGAGTTTGGGTAGACTCTGGGAGTTGGTGATGGACAGAGAGGCCTGTGTGCTGCAGTCCATGAGGTCGCAAAGAGTTGGACAACTGAACTGAACTGAATTGAACTGTCTAAAATCAATTCAACAAAACAATGCAAAACAATAAGAAAAATGATCGCCAAGTAAAACTAAACATCTTGGAAAAGATGCATTTTTAAATTAAATCAATGAAAGCTTTGCTAGAGAAATCCACTGGCAATGAAAGTGAAGTAGAGTTACTCTGATTAACATCTGAAGAAAAATATCTAAGAATAATGATACTATAAGTACTCAAAAGCAAATGATTTCAATATCAAAGTACTGAAATAGATTATTGGGAATAATGATGATGTCATAAGTGTATTTTTGGAAGAAATTATTTTCTTTAAGACTGTATGCTGAAAGTTAAACCCAAAGTGAAAAGTATTATATCTTAACATATGATTATGTTAGAAAAATTGTGTCTTTTGAAAGTTGTGTCAAGACAGTGTGCTTCAAAAAATCACTACAAACAAAATAAATATGATTCAGCCTTTTTAAGAGTTAGCAAAGATACAAGAGTAAATTGAGATATAAGTTCAAATTCTGTTGACTATAAAAGTAAATGAACTTTTCTCCACAGCTTTTAATTTCATTATTAAGATAACACTTTTTCTTCATTAAATTGTTTTTCCTTCTCCCCATGTACTATAAAATATTAGGCTCTCTTTTAAGCAGATTAGATTTCAGTGGCTTTTTCTATAGACTAGTATCCTCAGTTTTCTAGTACTGCCTCTTCTTTGATTCTTTCAATCTTACTTAGTGCAATGGTGCAACAAGGTTTCCAATTAGCTAGATTTTGAAATATGTATAAATTCTGTGCCTTAATAATAATGATTATGTACAAAGCCCTCAATTCACAATTGAGTGATTCTATATATCTTTATAAAATGTTATGGTAAATCTTTGTTTTAGTGGCCTAAAAGTCTTAACACAGTTTTCCAAGAGGGAGAACATGAATTTCAAGCTACAATGGGGTATGCTGCTGCTGCTGCTAAGTCACTTCAGTCATGTCTGACTCTGCGCGACCCCATAGAGGGCAGCCCCCCAGGCTTCCCCACCCCTGGGATTCTCCAGGTAAGAACACTGGAGTGGATTGCCATTTCCTTCTCCAATGCATGAAAGTAAAAAGTGAAAGTGAAGTTATTCAGTTGTGTCTGACAGTCCATGAGAATGCAAAGTCAGGCACAACTGAGTGATTTTCACTTTCTTTCACATATGAATTACTCTATCAAGCAGCAAAATCTGCACTGATTAGGAAGAAAAATGTAGATATCCCTAAAATTTACAAAAAATTCTGATCAATTCAGTTCAGTCACTCAGTCGTGTCCAACTCTTTGCCACCTCATGGACTGTAGCATGCCAGGCATCCCTGTCCATCACCAACTCCTGGAACCTACTCAAACTCATATCCATGGCGTTGGTGATGCCATCCAACCATCTCAACCTCTGTCGTCCCCTTCTCCTCCCACCTTCAATTTTTCCTAGCATCACGGTCTTTTCAAATGAGTCAGCTCTTTGCATCAGGTGGCCAAACAAAGTATTGGAGTTTCAGCTTCAACATCAGTCCTTCCAATGAATATTTAGGGCTGATTTCCTTTAGGGTGAACTGGTTGGATCTCCTTGCAGTCCAAGGGACTCTCAAGAGTCTTCTCCAATACCACAGTTCAAAAGCATCAATTCTTTGGTGCTCAGCTTTCTTTATAGTCCAACTCTCACATCCATACATGACTACTGGAAAAACCAAAGCTTTGACTAGACGGACCTTTGTTAGCAAAGTAATGTGTCTGTTTTTTAATATGCTGTCTAGGTTGGTCATAACTTTCTTCCAAGGAGTAAGCATCTTTTAATTTCATGGCTGCAAACACTATCTGCAATGATTGGAACCTCTCAAAATAAAGGACTGATTCAACAGATAATTTTTATTCTCTCTTGAAACAATATTCCTTATGTATGGAGTCCTGCCCCAAGGCCACAGGTGTGACGCCTTGCACCAAGGTGACAGAAGTGGAGCCCACAACCAGGGTCACCTCTGAAGCTAACTGAGCCCCTCTGTAACCAATGCCCAAAGTCCCCTGATCATCACCAGCATGCTTCCTGACCCCACATCAGGCAAACAGCCCCACCCCACTGCTCACACTATAGCACCCGAACCATTCACCTAATGCCAACCTTCCAGCAGAAATTTTCTTTGTCTTGAGGCTATAAAAACTGGCTACTAGCTGACCCACTGTTCTAACGGCATCCTGTCCACTCTCACTGGCCTGTCAGGAGTTGTCAGCCCGCTGCACTTGCAGTGTCCATACTACCTCTGCTCTTTGTTTTTATTAAACTCACTCCTTTCTGCAACTCTGTGTCACAAAATCTTTTCCAATCTGCAATCAGATTGCCATGACAATGTGGAGAGTCAAATGCCAGCTACAGAATTAATGACATGATCCCTGGGTTGGGAAGATCCCCTGGAGAAGGAAATGGCAACCCACTCCAGTATCCTTACTTCGAAAATCCCATGGACAGAGGAGCCTGGTGGGCCATAGTCCATGGGGTTGCAAGAGCTGGACACGACTTAGCGACTAAACCATCTGAAAAGATCAATGAAGAAGCTACAGATTTGTGGGGTTTTAGGTTTGGTTAGGAATACTTGAAGATAGGTACAGTATTTAAATTATATTTTCTTCTGAGTGGAATGGACAACTAACAATAAGAACTGGTTCATTTGACACAGATTGAGGGAACAATTACTTAAATTTATTAGCAGTCATTACTACTTCAAAAATTATTAACAAATGATTCATCCTAACTCCTCAGTTAGTTCTCTAGTCCCTTGGCTGCTGCTGCTACGTCACTTCAGTCGTGTCCGACTCTGTGCGACCCCATAGACGGCAGCCCACCAGGCTCTCCCGTCCCTGGGATTCTCCAGGCAAGAACACTGGAGTGGGTTGCCATTTCCTTCTCCAGTGCATGAAAGTGAAAAGTGAAAGTGAAGTCGCTCAGTCATGTCCGATTTCGCGACCCCATGGACTGCAGCCCACCAGGCTCTTGCACCCATGGGATTTTCCAGGCAAGAGTAGTGGAGTGGGGTGCCATTGCCTTCTCCCTAGTCCCTTGGAGACTTGCTTAACTCTCATTATTCCTCTGGCTATTTCTTCATAACTAGAAAGCCTTCCTGACTCTCATTGTGCTTTTGGTAGGAGCCTCTTTCATCAAGTGGTAGTTTTTGCATTTCACTGAGTGCTTTTAAAAATGTGTATCTCCTCTTGGACTATGAAATACTCTTAGTAAATAACAAGATTTGGACTCATTACTAACAAAAGTCCAAAAGTTAACAAAAAGAAAGGTGTGCAAAGTGTGACTAGAGTCAGAGGAGGGACTGATTTTTAAATAAATATCCCAGAACACATGCATGTCATGCTATTCAAAATAAATATTCTGAGAAGTCATAAATTCCTTTCAATAAGCCTTCTGTCATTCAAAGCATTTTGAAACATCTTTCAAATGTTTATAATTTATAACTTCAGTCAGAAAGACTTTAGGAACTACACATTATCTTGTAGTCATAATCAACTTCACAACCCCAAATTATACTCTCTGACTTCATCAATCAACTTTAGTCTTCTGAATCTAGGCTTCATATAACTGCTTATCATTTTCTCAAAACAAAAGCAAATGTCCAAACAAGAAAGAACCATTAATGAATATCTACTTGGACCCAACACAATCAACAGAAAGTGTCAAGGGCCTGGAAGAAGTTAAAATTTTTTGTAATAAGTGTAGTAAAGGACTTTTAAAGATAAATACTCTTAAGAAGACAATACCTACTGGATAAGTTCTGCTTATTAAAAAAAATGTCACCTAACTTTATTTTGAAGCCTATATTAATTGCTCAAATCTATGAACATACTGATGGATCATATAGTAAAATACAGGGAACAGGTGTTACATGGAAATCATATATTGAGAGAATAAAAATAAAACCATTAAAAAACAGACTGACTATACATTAAGGGGAAAAAAAACCCCACCAAACCAACTGTGCCAATCAGATAGCTAGTGCCATATCTTTCTGGTAATATACTTAAGTGGGTATTTTAGGCATCTAAGTTCGAGTCTGCTTTAGGTATAAAGATTTTGTTCATGTTTGTAAAAATAAAGCGTTTTGTCATTAACTCAAAAAATTAATTACTTCCTCCTATGTAGAGTTACCGGTATTTTGGCTCCAGGACAAACCTGTAAGAAGTTATATTTAAAGACAACAAAGAAAAATAGAGATTTTCAGTACCAGATGTCTGGGAAGATCCCATTTGAATTTGAGCTACTTAAATTTGCAATCATGTATTTATACATCTAACAGAGCTTCTGTTTCCCCCAGAATCAGAAAATTAACTAGCTTTGTAGCATCTTCCTTGATCTGCCACCCGTGCCCTGAGGATTAGAGACTCCACCTGAGCTTGTTTTACAAGCATAACAGAAAAAATTAATCTCTGCTGGCAGCGCTCCCACTGGGATACTGATGAATAATGATATCCCTCTTTTGCTGCCCTCTCAGTCCACTAGAAAAGCCACTCTAACCCAGCAACGTGGAAGCTGCTGAAACCATTCCAGCTGTGGATTAGCAGGCAGTCAAGCATCCATCTGCTCTGTGTGAATCAAAAGAAAGCAAACATGCATTCTTATGGCTAAAGTCATATTCAAACCCCGGAACATCTTATAGGAATATCTATATATACTGACCTACCTACGTTCCTACCTACCTATTCAATCACAGGCAATCTCATATTGTAAGCTAAATTAACCCAATTTCTCAACTTAGTCTGCATTTCCTTGGTGCTTGAAATGCTGGAAAACAAAGTATTTAGAGTTTATAAAGTATAGCTCTTAAGTCTGGTATGCATATGGGGCTCATTAACTTGAAATTTAACTTTTATAGTGCAATATGATGATATATATCAGGCATATACACATTTCCAGATTCTCAGATGTAGCAGCCAACTACTTGCTTCAATAAGAAAAGTAAGACTGTTTAATCAGTTTCTAACAAAGTGCTTCACAGAGAAACCTTTGATTTTACTTGGCTTTATTTTACTGACACAATGATGTAGTGGTTATCTGTGGACATCTGCCTGCTCTAAAACCAAAAGAACCATTGCTTTTGGTCTACAAATAGCAAATTCAGTTTATCAGGACTCTTATCAGCTCTTTTTTAATGAGCCCTCTAGCATTTTAACATATCCATAATGTAATGATGACCGATATTTATAAAGATAGCTTCAAGACTGAAAGATCTTTATAGATCTTCTGAATGATCAAAGAAACATTTTTTCAGCACAGTTCTAAGTATTCTATGGTATTAAAGTTCTTTGAATTCTGAAACCTGTATAAGACATATATTTAGAAATTTTATTAACAAAAATATTTTAAATAATCATCACAGCATATTTCCATTCTATAATAATAATACTAAAAAAAGAAAAAAAAAAGCCCCACTCTGCTTTTAAGCTATATCCACACAATTTTAGTGTGGTCTCAAGTGCAATTAACTCTTTTTTCCTTTTTCCCTGATTTTACTTGGAATTCACTGTTTATTTCTATGTCTTACTGATTCTTTCCTCTCTCATTTCTCTTCCTCCTTCGCTGACAAAAAATAAGTAAAAGAAGTTCAAGGTTATAACCCTTTCTGTGCTCTCAGTCCAGCAGAGCAGTACACTGCCAGCTCAGTCACTGGTTCTGCAAGACAGTTTATTTGTTCATCTGTCAGTAGGAGATGACACCTGTTTGGCATTTGTCTTACAAATTTGCTGACACTGTTTAATAAATAACAGAAAATACCCACAGAGTTTGGACGGAAGACCTATGTTTTAATAGGCTGAAGAGAGTATATGTAGAACAATTCTCTGTTGCCAATGGAAATCTTTAAAATCCATAAAACAGATTATAGTGCTTCTGCCAAACTGCATTATTCTTCTGAATTACATACAAAATAATGACTAGAACATATGAACATGTAGAATTTGTGTATCTGAGGAGACTGACATTTGTACATTTTTCTTGCCTTTCAGGTTCTTTCGTATTGTGTTTTGTTTTTAAAGCAAAGTGAGTTCTAACTTTCTGACATAATCAAACCTCTGAGACATGCTTAAATGCTATTGGATTGTCAGCTGGAAAACATTGTGAAATAAGTGAAGTTCTTTTCTAGGAGAATGTGATGTTAAAATAAAACGCAGATGGTATGAATAATACTACTGTAATAAAGACCATCTCGATGCATTTTATTTGGTAGTAATGATGACTTTTTAGAATACATGTATGTATAAGAATGGGGCACATCCATTTCTTTGGGTTGAGAAATCAAAAGATATTCAGCTTTTAATGTATCTCTGGAGAGGAAATTCCTCTAGGCTTCTGCCATATGTATAATGGTTCAGCATAAAAGTATTTTTTAGTCCTCACAGTGGGAAAACTATAGTTTGCTAAGAATTATTAATCACTAGTTAGGTATTTTTCTTGAAAGAGCTTTTCAAAACTATTCAGTTAATCAGTAAGTTATCCTGTATTGTCTAACAAGGCAAGCTTTATAAATATCTCCATACAAGAATTCACCTATAAGGATATATGAAAACAAACAGAAACAAAACCCATGTTTTCTGTTGCTTCTCTTTCAAAAACTTGGCATAAGCAATTATAAATTATTCTTAGAGAGATATTGAATTTTGAAAAAAACTTTTGCAGGTTTTTTTTTCCTACTATAAGTAATGCTGTGATGAACACCTGTGTACATATATTTTGACTTGTTTCCTTGTTTCATAGATTCCTAGAAATGGAATTACAATGCCACAGATCATAAACTTTTAAGAGTTCTTTTTTTTTTTTTAACTTTGATAGGTATCAAATTTCTTTCTAGAAAGTTTAAGTCAATAAAAACTCTATTTGGCAGTGTGTGGGAATGTTGCAACTCACAGCACACTCACCATCAATGGGTATTATCCTTCTTGAATTTCTAACAATTTAATAGGCTGAAAAGATTGCTGTTTTTTGTTTCAATTAATATTTTCTTATCACTGAGAAGTCTGAGGGGTTTTAAAAAAATTTGTTAAGACTGATTTTATTTTTCTGCAAGTTGTTACTTAATGACTTCTCTTCATTTTATAATGGAGTCATAGTGGTTGCTTTTTTCAATTTTTTTTGATTTGAAAAATTAAAATATATTATAATGACAAATATTAATGCTTTAAAAATTTTATATAGACATGCATATATTTTATAAAATATAAAAATCCATTCATTTTCTTTATAATTTTTTCAATTCCTTTATGCCCTTTGCTTTTTCCTCTCTCCCTCTTTGAAATTTAAACATTATTCTTGGCTTTAATCCTTAATCTGACTTTTATTCTGGTATGTGCTATGAAGTCAGAATTGAATGAATATTTTTCCAAAATGTTATATACAACTTACCCAACAATATCTGTTGAATAAACTGCCCCTTAGCCAATGATTTTTTGGTGCTTTCTTTGTATCTGGTTAGTGCGTCATCAAAAATTAAGTGAGCTGGTCTTGACCAATGTGTGAAAACTATCCTGGCTGAGCTGGGGATGGAGGCACACTAGGCATATGGAGCAGCAAGAGCTCCACAGAGAGGCTGAAGGGAGAAAGGTGAGGCACAGCTGAAGATGGAGGCTACTTTCCCTCCAATCTGTACTGGAGCTAGGCTCTGAAGAGTCTCATATGGCATGGTAAGGAGTCTGAATTGATAGTATAAGGTTTTTGTTTTATTTTATGTGTTCATTTATTTTGGCTGTGTTGGGTCTTCACTGCTGTGCATGGGCTTTCCCTAGTTGCAGTAAGTGGGGCTTCTCATCCTGGTGGTTTCTCTTGTGGAGCACAGGCTCTAGGTGTGAGGGTCCTAGAGTGCATGGGCTTCAGTACTTGCAGTAAAAGGGCTTAGTTACCCTGTGGTGTGTGCAATCTTCTTGGACCAGGGATTGAACATGTGTCCCCTACACTGGCAGGCAGATCCTCACCACCAGACCACCAGGGAAATCTCCTATAATGTGTTTTTGAATAGGAGAGAATAATGATATTTGTTCTATATAGCTATGGTTTATATAAATTATAATAAATCAATTACTAGACTTATCAATATTAAAATATTAATATTAATGAAAACTAGCAATAATAGATATGAATGATTACCATATGGCAGGTAATGTATTGATTGAGGCTTTACACATATTCTTTTATTTAATCATCTTCTTCATTTTACAGAGGAGCATGGAGCTTGGAGAGATTAAGTGACTAAACCAAGGTCACATAGCTAGAAAATGACAGAGACAGGTCTGTGTGACTCTAAAGCTCATGTTCTTAATAACTAGACTTTCAGCATACTCTAGACTTGCTGGTACAGCTTACACTTTTAAAATAGTTAATATCAAACTAGAATTACTTCTTAGACATAGGCCTCTTCCTTTCTTCAAAGCAGGGACTGCATCTTCATTATCACTGTCCGCTTGCATCTAACACAATAGGTGCTATGTAAATATTTGCTAGTCTGTTGAAATGTGTATTTAAGAATATCTGTAGGACAGTAACAGGCATAGAACAGAAAAGCTTCCAGATAAGAGAAAACGAAGGACAAGCAAGAGAAAGTATAACTAGTAAGGAAGGCAAAGAAGAAACTGAAGTAGAGGAAGGAAGAGATTAGAAAAATGCAGAAAAATAAAAGGTACAGTCATTTATTTCCTCATCAAAAATTAAAATGAAACAATGCTTTATCTGTGTATCAAAAACACTAATTTTTGAAAAGCTGAATTTAGCAAGTACCGAGACTTTAATATGGTCCCGTTTCCCAAGCTTCATATTAAGCAATGTAATATTTACCTAATTATTCAGGAAGAGAAACTACTATATATCATAGCCCAATTGAGAGCTGGAATGACTAATGAACTATTAATATATTAAATTGACCAGAGCTTTAACTGCAATTGAATGAAGAAAATTTTTTCAGATGAATATATGCTTAATAAAATGGTCAATTTGGTTTGCCTGATTTTTCTGTCAGCCAGGTTCCAGTGGCTTCCTGGCTGTTTTACAGCTTTCTGCTTAGTCCCAAAAGAAAGGACATTTTTCTTACTAATATAGCCTCCTCATAGATTTCAAGCCAAAGCTCCTAATTCAAAGAAGTGCTAATCCATTTGCAAAGCATCTTAGTGAAGGAGTAATCACCCAGCCATAATCACTATTACGAATTATAATTACTTTATGATTTCTTCTAATTACTAAGTGGTTTTTAACAACTATGAATCGATGAGTGCTCTTAGGAGCACAGACATTGGTCTGGAAGCCAGGGTAATGTCTTATTAAAGAACCACAGTGCTTCTTTATTTGGAGGTTAGGATAATGTGGCAGTGGGGAATCATTACTTTTACAGACTTTGTCATCCCCCACGGTACACTAAAACCTAGAGCCATGGCCTCGAGTGAAACGTTAACCTGGGGAGAAAGGCAGAGGGAACAAGGGAGTAGGGGTAGAACAATCTAGGAGTGAAAACTCAGAAAATGACACTGTGATCAAGAATGCCAAGATCTTTCAAATGAAATTACCATATGTTCCTTAAGGAAAAGAAAAAAAAAAAAAAAAAAACACCTAACAAAAAAAAAAAAAAAAAAAAAAAAAAAACAACGAACCTTTTGGCCAATCTGATAATAATGTCACATCACTCTTTTGATCAAAATTCCTCCAATGGCTTAACACTTGAGATAAGCTCCAAACTCTTCAGCCAGGCCAAAGACACCTCAGCCCTGCTCTGCCCACTCTTGCCAACCAGCCTTTCCTGTTGTTCCCTGACAAGTAGCTCATGACCTTTCCATTTGCTATTTCTTCTGCCTAGAATTCCACCCCCCCAGGCTTTCTCATATGAGTTTTCTTTCATGTCACTCAGTTCGCTGTTCAAATATGTGCTCAGAAAAGTTTTCCTTAATTGTTCTATGAAGAACAGGCTTCTCTATTATCTTCAGACTCCTGCCTTAATTTTTTTAAAACTCATTTACATACTTTTGAATTTATATGTTTATTTGTTAACTTGTTTGTTTGCTAATTTCATTATGAAGTTCCATAATTATTGGAACTTCATCTGCCAGTGTGAAGGAGTG